>NC_056747.1:1369585650-1369675650 GCF_019279795.1 Protopterus annectens | reverse complement strand
TCAGTAATTATATATTACCCCTAAACAGAATAACACATAACTGCATAGCAATCAAGCAACTATCCTGGCTAGAATTACCCAACCTGCTCACATATAACCAGCTTACAACAGCCCACCAGATTCTATATTATCCCGATAGAGTTCCTGCTCTTCAAGGCCTACTTAATATCTACTTTAACAAACACTTATTAAGATCCACCAATAAAGCACTGGCTGACACAGGCAAACGCAACAATCGCTCTGGGGACTCCTTATACTCCATTTCTGCTGCAAAAGCATGCAATACCATCCCTGCAGATATTAGGACCACTAAAAACAAAAATAATTTGAAAAAAACCTCCTCTGGTCCCAATTACATAGTTCTTGATTATGTAATTGTTCTGACACAGGGTAGCATCATTTAATTAGATCATATCATACTATAACCTTCTATGAAAGCTTGCGACAACTCCTTTCTATACTCAATCAATCAATGTGTGTTTACTGTACTAGCCAGTGATGAATGTAACCAAATGACTGAACAAAATGTCCTTTCAACTGTACTGATTTAACACACTGTGCTCCTTATAGTATATTTACATTTTGCTCCTTTCTTGGCCTTGAAACTGTACCTTATTAACTTTTTGACTCTGTACTGTACTTTATTAATATGTGCATTGTATTTACTGTATTTGCTGTACTAAGCTTTGTGGAGCTTTTCTCCCTGGACCTCTGCTAAAAATGGGATCCATGCCCAGTCGGACTTTCCTTGTAAACAAATGTAAAATAAATAAATAAACATAAATAAACTGTGATCATACTATAAATAATTTGAGGGGACCACCCCATGCATGGAATAAATCATTTAGGAGCTGCCCCTGTCCATTAGTAGTATAGAGGGCAGTCCTGGGGTACATGTTTCCCATCCACAGATCTAAGTTGGGCTTGAAAATGAACAAGGATGAATTTTGTTGTATTTGGCTGGGGAGTCTGTTCCAGAGCAGTAATATCCTCTGCAAGATATATGTCTCCCTCCAAACCATTCTGTTGATGTTGCAGAAGAGCTTTGATCCCTAGGCCAACTATTTCTGATGTCATTTGAATTGTTGATGTGCAGTAAATCCATCAGTAATGGGTCAGAAGATGCCTTGTATGGCCGACACAGGTCACCTCTTAGCAGTCTGTAGCATACCGAGTATAGTGACAGGGCTTTGAGTCAGTCCATGTAGTGTAGAACATGTTGTTTAGGCCTTGTATCCTCTGTGGGCATTACAGTTGTATGTGTCTGGACAGATACATGCCAAAGGGGGACAATGACATCTAAAGATCTACACACGATCCTTTTGTTTATGAGCTGTGCAATATAGAAAGACTTTCTTACAACAATGGAAATACATTGGTCAAAAGTTAGGTCACTGTCCACATAAGTTCCCAAATCCCAAACAACTGGGTCAACTTTTAGGGGTGTATTGTCAATTTGGTAGTTCCTGGGGTAGATGACTTCCCAAAGGATACAATAATGCATTTCTGGCATTTAATTTCAGACCATGATTTTAACACCAATTATTTGAGATAAGCCTTCCTGCAGGACAGCTAAGTGATTTGGTGTTTCATTCACTACTCCTAGCCTACAGTCATCTGAAATATTAGTCAGCCAGAGCTCTTTGGTATTGGCTTTTGCTTCAGGAAAGTCAATGCCAAACAGGAGAGGTCCCAGCACAGAGCCCTCTGGGACTCCACTGGTGAATGGTCTCTTTGTGGAGGGAACTTCCTCTGGTTTGATTATCTGTTTCCTATCTGTCAGCAAGTTGGCAATCTGGCGGGTGACAAAGGGGTTTATTCACAGTTTATTTAGCTTTTCTACTGTGCCCGAGTAGGTATAGTGCTAATTATTATTAAGTATTATTTTAAAGTGCACACTAGAGTAGGTATAGTGCTAATTATTATTAAGTATTATTTTAAAGTGCACACTAGAGTAGGTATAGTGCTAATTATTATTAAGGATTATTTTAAAGTGCACACTAGAGTAGGTATAGTGCTAATTATTATTAAGTATTATTTTAAAGTGCACACTAGAGTGGGTATAGTGCTAATTATTATTAAGTATTATTTTAAAGTGCACACTAGAGTGGGTATAGTGCTAATTATTATTAAGTATTATTTTAAAGTGCACACTAGAGTGGGTATAGTGCTAATTATTATTAAGTATTATTTTAAAGTGCACACTAGAGTGGGTATAGTGCTAATTATTATTAAGTATTATTTTAAAGTGCACACTAGAGTGGGTATAGTGCTAATTATTATTAAGTATTATTTTAAAGTGCACACTAGAGTGGGTATAGTGCTAATTATTATTAAGTATTATTTTAAAGTGCACACTAGAGTAGGTATAGTGCTAATTATTATTAAGTATTATTTTAAAGTGCACACTAGAGAAGGTATAGTGCTAATTATTATTAAGTATTATTTTAAAGTGCACACTAGAGTAGGTTTAGCGCTAATTATTATTAAGTATTATTTTAAAGTGCACACTAGAGTAGGTTTAGCGCTAATTATTATTAAGTATTATTTTAAAGTGCACACTAGAGTAGGTATAGTGCTAATTATTATTAAGTATTATTTTAAAGTGCACACTAGAGTAGGTATAGTGCTAATTATTATTAAGTATTATTTTAAAGTCCACACTAGAGTAGGTATAGTGCTAATTATTATTAAGTATTATTTTAAAGTGCACACTAGAGTAGGTATAGTGCTAATTATTATTAAGTATTATTTTAAAGTGCACACTAGAGTAGGTATAGTGCTAATTATTATTAAGTATTATTTTAAAGTGCACACTAGAGTAGGTATAGTGCTAATTATTATTAAGTATTATTTTAAAGTGCACACTAGAGTAGGTATAGTGCTAATTATTATTAAGTATTATTTTAAAGTGCACACTAGAGTAGGTATAGTGCTAATTATTATTAAGTATTATTTTAAAGTGCACACTAGAGTAGGTATAGTGCTAATTATTATTAAGTATTATTTTAAAGTGCACACTAGAGTAGGTATAGTGCTAATTATTATTAAGTATTATTTTAAAGTGCACACTAGAGTAGGTATAGTGCTAATTATTATTAAGTATTATTTTAAAGTGCACACTAGAGAAGGTATAGCGCTAATTATTATTAAGTATTATTTTAAAGTGCACACTAGAGTAGGTTTAGCGCTAATTATTATTAAGTATTATTTTAAAGTGCACACTAGAGAAGGTATAGTGCTAATTATTATTAAGTATTATTTTAAAGTGCACACTAGAGTAGGTTTAGCGCTAATTATTATTAAGTATTATTTTAAAGTGCACACTAGAGTAGGTATAGTGCTAATTATTATTAAGTATTATTTTAAAGTGCACACTAGAGTAGGTTTAAGCTAATTATTATTAAGTATTATTTTAAAGTGCACACTAGAGTAGGTATAGTGCTAATTATTATTAAGTATTATTTTAAAGTGCACACTAGAGTAGGTTTAGCGCTATTTATTATTAAGTATTATTTTAAAGTGCACACTGAATGAATGTGGTTGTGAGCAAAGCAGGGACGTCGGGAGGCATACGCACTGTACTGATTTCAGTACAACATTTTTAGAAGGGGGGGGTAGCTTTTTTGAAAAAAAAAAAAAAAAAGTCTGTACATATTTCTTCCCTTTTAAAGGGTGTTGGCTCCTTTAAGGAGGATACGAGCCAGTTGTAAGTGAGTTTTCATCCTTTTTAAAGGGTGTTGGCTCTTTTAAGGAGGTTACCAGCTAGTCGGAAGTGAGCTCACATCATGTCCGGCTGGCTGCGAGCGGGAAACAATCGCAAATGGATTATCACTGCACGCGAGCGGGAATAGATGGAAGGCAATCTATCCATGAACAGATTATCAGGTAAGAGTGGGATTGGGAAGGCAAGCAAGTGTGTGGGAAATGCAGTTTGGAAGGCAAGCAAGTGTACTGTTTTGCTGAGTGCTTTTACAACTGAGTTGTGTTTTTCATTTTTCAGTCAGGGTTTTAAAATTTGATACTTTTGAGGGTTTAAATATATTATGTATATATATATATATAAACTCAACAGTTATGCTTCTGACATCGCTTTATTCGCAAGCTGCGTTACTGCTGTTTATCCTGGTGGAAGAGATCTGGAGGGCCGCTGGTATTAGGCACACAGTATATTGGAACAGTACAAATCTCAGGTAAGTGGTGGATCTGGGATACATTGGATTGTTTTCTTGGGATCGCATTATATTACCTCAGTGTTTGTTGTAGGATAATGATGACTTTGGCTGTCTTGTACTTTATTTCTCCTTTACTTGCCGTGAAGTTTTCATTTACAGTTGCGAATGGTGAGTTTATTTAAATGTAAACACTGTTTACTTCTGAGTTTATTTAAATGTGTTTTAAGTCAGTGGAAAATTAATATCCACCGTTTAAGCACAGTTGAGATGTGCCTTTTGTTTGCATTTATTTTGTTTCTCAGGGGTTTTTTTTTTAGATACTTGATTATCACCACTCGGTATATTTTTTTTAAATCGCTAATAGTTTCTAACTTTACAGTTTGGATGCTGTAGTAGATATTGTAAAACGACTGTATTGAATTCAAGAAGTAATGACTACCTGGTCTTGCTTTGGCATATCAAGTTTGTAATGTTTGACAGAACAGTTACAGCTCTGTCCCAATCCTGAGTACTAAAACCTCATAGGTCCATGCTTCTTCTAATTCTGTGAAGAGAGCAGCTATCCGTTTTAAAACATTTTGTCCTTGACTATAGTGTGTGTGAAAACTATTATCCAAGTTGTAATAATTGCGTTTATGTCGACCTAATCCATGATGATTTGGTAAATAAGTTACTTTATACAGGCTGGTTTTGGAGGTAAAATAATAAGTAAATTCTATGTTTTTACAATAAATGAAAATAATTTTAAAAGGAGGTAATTTATTTGCATTTGGATGTGATTTGGACAGTACATAGACAAATTTCGAACCCATTACTTGGTGAAAGCACTGCTTGATTGGAATGAGTAAATGACAAAGTTCCACTGACCTGTATGCGCGTGCACACACACACACACACACACACACACACACACACACACACACACACACACACACACACACACACACACACACTAATTAGTTTATTTTTTACAGTTAAGATTTAGAGGTAAAAATAATTAGTAGGTGAGAAAATTCCACTGACCCACTGGTATGTATATAGTTGTATATACGTATGTATGTGTATCTATATCTATGTATATGAATATATCGTGTTAAAAGTTTAGGGGTGCTAAAAATTAATATTAAATGTCTACACAGTGACACCTTTGAGGCTGTGTGTGCATATCTTTATTTATATACATACACACACACACACACACACACACACACACACACACACACACACACACACACACACACACATACACAAATCTGAACTTTCTGTTGCCAGAATTTATAACAAATGGACAAAATGTGCAACCATTACACCACTGCTAACAATTTCAAAACAAGAACATGGTTAAAATGTGTTTTATACTTTATTCATAAAGTTGCCTTTTTATTTTTTTTGAGGAGTTAATATAATTCAGTATTGTTTCTCATGGATATTTAGTTTA
This sequence comes from Protopterus annectens, assembly GCF_019279795.1. Taxonomy (NCBI): domain Eukaryota; kingdom Metazoa; phylum Chordata; order Ceratodontiformes; family Protopteridae; genus Protopterus; species Protopterus annectens. The sequence continues at coordinate 1,369,670,037 of NC_056747.1, read as the reverse complement.
AAAAATCATGACAATGAACGTGTGACGGACCCTTTCAGTGTGGAACAGAATGGAATGTGCAATTTTTAAAGCTTATAACTGTTATGACCTGGCCCAGAGACTCCCTAGACTCTGGAATAGACTGCCCATACATGTCAAGCAGAGCGCCTCTTTGGTCCTCTTCAAAAGGAACCTTGATTGTATGGGAGGTAGGAAATTCACCCCAGGGATTACATCTGTTGCCCTGCTAGACAGAGGTCCAGGGAAATATTGTGGGAAGAAATAGCCAGGGAATTGTTATGGCTAGGCTTGTATAGGCCCTAGGGCCGATAGCCTAGTACCAACCCAAGTGTGTTCGTAAATGGATTATCACTGCGAGCAATGAACAGATTGTCTGTGTGTGTTGTAGTTGGAAGGCAATCAATTCACGAAGTAAAGGAGAGAGAGAGACTGTGTGTGAGAGAAAATGCCCCCCCACCTAATGCACCTGCTGGCTATAGGTGTTCAGGCTCAAACCCTGTACCTTTGCTTCAGGGTAAGAAGAGCCTAAAGTCCCTAACCACTATCATTTCTAATTTTTGTTCAGATTTGCTTTTCTAACAGTTGTGAGCTATGGTGAGAAGTGAGAACTGATAACTGAAGTTGTATTTCCCCCATTATTCTTTTTGTTGTTTGTCCAGGTTTTTTATGCTAAGGTGTGAAGTGAGAACTGAATTTGTGTTGCCTCATTATTGGCTTTGTTTGTCCAGGTTTTTTGTGCTAAGAGGTTGAGAGCTATCTAAATGATAGCCATTAAGAAGTTTGTCTTCCTGTTTTTCAAACTGCTGATTTAGCATAGTGGTATGTTGCACTGACTATAGCGCATGTGGTGCTGGGTTCAAGACATGCATGGTAATAACACAGCATTTTATTCTAGCAACTTTCCAAAATTATACAAGCAATGTTTAAAATGTGTCCCTGGTTTTAGGGCTTTGTCCCCCCCAATAAATGTTGGCTTTTTCCAGATTTCTTGTGCCGCAAAGTTCAGAGATACAGCTGAGTGTCGACATTTTACAAGGAGCTGAGAGCTGCAGGGGAACTTAAGTTTAGTGCTGCATAGGCTGAGTTTGCTTGTACTGTTAATAGCACAACAGGTAGTGTACTTGCTTTTGATGCAGAAGGCTATGGGTTCTTCTCCCACAGTAGGTAGATGCATTGCTGATACTGTACTGTGTTGTAAAGGGGGTGGATGCTGTAGTCTGTTTTGGCGAAGATATCTAGTAGTAACTATGAACCTGTTATCAGTTTGCCATCCATTCCCTTTTGCAATATTACTAGCATATCATTGTTTTTAATGCAACATAGGCAATTTATTCCTCAAGGGCAACAGGCACATTATTTGTAGATGAAACCATGAAATATAAAGTTGTTTGCTAGCAGCAGCCTCTTCATTAGTTACAGATTTCTCTAATGTGGAATTATGGAAATGGCTTTTACTAGTTCAGAGATTGTGCATATTTACTGATACTGGTGGACTGTAGAAGTTTGAGTAGACTTTTATAATGGAATATGTATCAAAGAGCACGTGTATGTTTCATGTGCAAGGGGCCTATGATTTGAAAACAGCCCAAAGTCAATCTTTATCTGCCACTGGCAAAATGTATTTTCTTTGAATGTGGGTTTCAATGCTGTTTCAATGAATGTGCGTTTCAAGGGCAGAAAAGTGCTAAGTCTAGTTTCATTGTGAGACTGCATTGCTTTGTTTAGCAGATATTTATTGGTGTTCGTGCTGTAAAATGCAAAATAAAACTTTTCTGGCAATCATTTAGGAATGAAGTCACTAAATAATGACCAACGTTAAGTTTCAGATGTCATAATCTTCAGAAAAATGCATGCTAAAGCTGCTAAGCAAGACCTGATATTCTATCAACTGTCTTAAGTTTATACAAGGTCAATTTTTAGTACTGTTTGTATGTTCCCCCAATATATTTGGCCTTGTCCAGATTTCCTGCATTAAGAGGTTGAGAGGTATGTGCAAATAAATCGCTTTATAGAATTAGGAATATCCAAACCTCTCAACTGTCCCCAATTTTGGCTCAAAATGTTGCTCTCCCAATCTCTCCGCAAAATAGCAATTTTGGAAGAAAACGGAGGGTTTACTTTTATAAATAACTAATAATCAGTTATACATTACTTTTATTTCAGAAATGCATGTAGATTCTCTAATTTTGTCAGCTTCTCTAAGTTAACTGTGCTCATATTAAAATGGTGTCCCTTCTTTGACAGGTTCCCAGCTGTATTGTCTGGCAAATTTATATTTTTGCATCACATTTTTCATCCGTTTTTCATAAAATTGTGGTTTTCTGGCAAATTAGTGGCAAATTGTTAAAGACTGAAGCTAGAAAATAATGGCAGACATTTGAGTTTCAGATTTCATACCTTTCAGAAAATTCGTACTAATGCAAGACTTACTACTATTCTATTATCTTTCTAAGTTTATAAGAGCAATATTTTAAAAATGTCCTTATTTTTGGGCTTTTGTCTCAGTTTTATTTATGAGTTTGTTTGTCTAAGAGGTTGAGAGGTGTGTGTGTGTGTGTGTTAGGTAGGTAGCATACCTCTCAAGTGTCCAAATTTTGCAGAATGTCCAGATTTTTGCCCCATATTTTTTGTCTGTTCCTCATAAATTTTGTGATTTTCTAGAAAATCATTGAAGACTGAAGTTGCTAAATAATGACCGACATTTGAGTTTCAGACTTCATGTCCTTTAGAAAAATTCATACTAGCACAAATCCTGTTATTCTAGCAACTTTCTCATACTAGCACAAATCCTGTTATTCTAGCAACTTTCTAAGTTCATGAGAGCATTATTTAATATCTGTCCCTGTTTATTTTAGGCTTTGTCCATATTTCTTGCACTAAGAGGTAGGTAGGGGTGGGTGTGTGTGAATGAAACATCCTAGTTAGGGGTAGCAGGTGGTTAGTAATTTACTGAAGCTCAAAACCTGTACCTTAGTTACATAAAACAAAAGCATAAATTCTCTACCCCAACTACCATGCTGCATTTTTCAAAGAACTGACTTTCAGGTTATTTTTTAATTCAAGGAACCGAGTTTGAGTGAATTTATATTATATTACTGAAGAGGCATTACAGCGAATGCCTCTTCATTGACACTAAAAGAGCGAACTGTGAATTATGAGAATGGCCGTAGCTTGGCTGGGGAGGGGGGTAGCAGTTTGAGAGCTGTGAGTACAAATTTGAAAATCCTAGCTACATCCCTGGAGCAAAGTGCAAATTTTAATAGTTGTGGGCACCCCAAACATTAATTGCCTGCAGTTGTATCAAACAATATACCGAATTATTAAAACCACTCACGAAAAAAAGGAAATATACCACAAAAGACCAGGAACCAAAACCTCCCACACAATTTCTTTTATTAAAGCAGCAGATGAATCTTGTAGCAGCAAAATAATCCTCTCTTAGCACCTCAGCTAAAACACAGCCTTTACAGATACAAATGTAATATACTGAATTATCTTGAACATTTGGTAATGCAGCAGAGAATCCCACACAAAAAACAGTAAGCGGCAGCCATGCAGTGAGAAAGTGGAGCTGCCATAGTTTCATAGTTTCATAGTATAGTACTAGGCTATCTGCCCTGGGGCATTTATAAGCCTAGCCATAGTGATGTGGCTTTTGCCACCCCATGAAATGGTACAAAAATGTACAGAATAAATCTAGAATACTGTGCCTCTGTCTAGTAGTGACACAATGAAGGTCCCTTTATATAATAGAATTAGTTTACTGTGCCCCTGTCTAGCAGTGACACAGATGTGACCCCTGGGGTAAACTTACGATCTCCCATCCACTCATCAAGATTTCTCTTGAAGAGAGTCAGTAAGGGGTTCTGCCTAATACGAACTGGTTTCCTGTTCCAAAGCCTGGGAAGCCTCTGGGTTATGAATCTATCCCTCCAGCATGTCCTATTCATACTTGTGCCGAAGTTTAAGTCTTTAGCTCTCGTGGTTTTGATGGATTTGGATTTTTTGAGGTGGAGCATGTCCATCAGATCCTGATTGGACATGGCCTTGTACGTCAGGCAGAGATCACCTCTGAGCAGGCGGTATGCTACTGAATAGAGCTGAAGTTTCTTTAGTCTGGCAGAATAAGACATATGTTGGAGACCCTTGATCCTTTTGGTGAGGTACTTTTGTGGTCTCTCCAGCTGTTGCAAATGCCGGGTGAGGTACTTACCAAATGGGGCATTGTACTCAATCATGGGTCTGATGAGGGAGGAATATAGGGGTACAATGACATCCTTGGATCTGGATGTGAATCCCTTCATGATGAGGTGTGCAAGGTAGAATGTTTTTCTAACCACTTTGGCAACGTGGGTGTCAAATGAGAGGTTGCTGTCTACTTGGGTCCCTAGGTCTCTGATTAATTTTTCTGTACTCAGTGGGTTGCTGTCTATGTGATAATTTGTGGGTACTTTGTTTTTTCCAAAAGGGATGACTATACATTTTTTGGCATTTAGTTTAAGGCCGTGACTACAACACCAGTTGTCCGTTTCAGTGAGGCCTTTTTGTAGGATGTGTGTGTCTGCTGGTGTATCGACTATGGCGCCTAGTTTGCAGTCATCTGCGAACTTTGTCAGCCACAGCCCTCCCATGTTTGCTTTAACATCTGAGAAATAAATGCCGAACAAGAGGGGTCCCATGACAGATCCCTGTGGGACACCACTTGTGACTGACTTTGAGTCTGACATTGCTCCAGCGATTTTAACTTTATGGGTTCTGTCCTTTAGCCAGTTTGCAACCCATCTAGTGACATAAGGGTTTACTTTTAAGCTGTTTAGCTTATCTGTGATGCCTGAGTGGGGTATTGTGTCGAAGGCCTTAGCCAAGTCCAGGTATGCTGTATGGACTGCTTTGCCCTCATCAATGGCTCTAGTGACTGTTTCGAAAAAGTCAACCAGGTTTAAAAGGCAGGATCTGCCCTTTACAAAGCCGAACTGGGTGGGGTCAAGTGTCTATAGGTCCCCCATGTCTCTGCTTATGAGTTCCATAATGATTCTTTTCATAGCTTTGCAGACCAGGCTAGTTAAGCTTATGGGGTGGTAGTTTCCCAGGGTCTGTAGAGGCACCTCCCCCTTGTGGAGTGGGACCACTGTTGCTGTACGCCAGTGTTCAGGTACATATCCCAAAGTAAGGCTAAGGTTAAATAGCATTTTTATGTGTGGATTTAGCTCCTCTTGGAGTTCACGTAACACGCACCCCGGGATACCGTCAGGTCCCATTGATGCTGTGTTTTTTGTTTTGTTTAGGGAGGTTCTCACTTGGACATCTGAGATGACAGGGAGATTACATTCAGCTGGGATAAGTATTTCTTCTTTTGGGGTGAAGGAGGGGAGAAATTTGCACTGAACCTGTCAGCCAGAATGTTAGCAATATCTGTGGGTTCAGTGTATTTTTTGTTGTTGTGAACCAACTCTGAGCATATCTGAGGGTTTCCAGCCAGGTTTCTAACATAGCTGAAGAAGGCTTTGTGGTTATCTTTAGTGTCCTTAGCGATTTTTCTCTCAAAGTTTGCCTTGGATGTTTTATGAGAGAACGTAGTTTTCTGCTAATGTTGATCAGAGATGTCTTCCCTTCATGGGATTTCGCTCTGACGTGCAGTAGCTTCCTTCTTTTGTTATACAATTTGCTTATGGTTGAGGTCCACCAGACAGGACGCTTACATTTGGTGGAGAGGGACTTGGATTTGTTTGGGATTGCATGATCCATGCATTCTTGGAGATGTCCATAGAAGCATTTGTGAAGGATTCGGCATTGTGGGATGTGGTATCCACTGGCACAGTGGGCTTAAAGGATACCATCTCAGTCTTAAGAAGAGTGAAGTCTGCTTTTGAGAAGTTTTTCACTGTGGTCTTTTGTGTTGGGGGTGGAGGTGGGATATGTATATCCAGGGTGATTAGTTTGTGGTCAGATCTCACTAGTGAGGGTATACTTCCGGTGTGGAGCATTTTGTCCCCATGTTTGTGATGATCAGGTCTAGTATATTATCTCCCCTAGTGGGAGAGGTGACTAGCTGTTCCAGTGCATTTGAATTTATGAATTCCAGGAACCTTTGGGCTAGGGTATTAGGGCTAGAATAATGTACCCAATCTATGTTTGGGTAGTTGAAGTCTCCCAGTATGATGGTATTTTGTGATACATTCATATCCTCCAATGTCTTCAGGAAGGCTGAGTGGGGTTGTTGAGATTGGGAGGGTGGTCTGTAACATGCTACCAGTTGTATAGCAGTTTTGCCTATGGTTAGTTGCACCTGTATGGTCTCTGATGCTTCATGTGTTGCTACTAACCTGGAGGTGTGGGTGTCCTTTATGAATATGGACACTCCCCCTCCCTTTGTGGATCAGCCTGGGTTTTGGGGCTGAAAAGCATGATACGAGGTATAGCCCTGGTAGCACTGGGGTGCTCTCAGGAGCCTCGAACCAGGTTTCAGTTACTGCACAGACGTCGATGTTCTCCATGCTGAGGAGTGCATCAAGTACCTGCATCTTGAGATTTAGACTTCTGGCGTTGAGCAGCATTACCCTTAGTTTTTTCCATTTTTGTTTTCTAAGGAGGTGGGTTTGTCTTTTGAGCTTTGCCTAAAAAAGGCACTATGGGGGTGGCAAGAGCCTTAGCCAATATCCAGAAGCCCAGTGGTGACAGGTGTAAGCCATCCCTTGCGAAGCAGCGTGGCTTGTCTAACATATCATCCCAGGCAGACAGACATTGGATCCCCTTAGAATGACACCAGTACTTGAGCCAATTGTTAAAGCTGATCATCTTGTCTTTGTATTGTGGTATCATTCTTGGTGAGGGCAAGATGCTGCTCAGGGTCAGGGTCATACCAGCCTGGGCTACATAATTGGAGAGCTCCTCTATGTCTCTTTTCATGTAGTCCAGGGAGGTACGTCTCAGGTCATTCACACCAGCATGGACAATGACAGAGTCATATTTGTACTTGCTTTGGAGTGACCTGAGTGCGTGTGTTATGTGGCGGATCCTAGCTCCCGATAGACAGCTCACAGTCACCTTCTCCTTGTTCAGCCTGGTCAGTGGGACATCAGTATGTCTGACTATGGAGTCACCTATTACTAGTGTATCAGGCAAGGTGTTTGGCCTTAAGGGCTGTGATTGGTCGACACACTGATATATTGAAGTATGTGTTGCATGTGTTTTGTTTTGAGGTGGTGGATTTTTGGATGTCTGCTTTGGGAGCCTCTGTTGTTTTGGTAAGTTTTTTATTAGAGCCTCTGAGTATGTCTTTGTGTTTTTATGTGTTTGGTTTGCAGTTGTGGTAGGTCTATGTGGGACTGGGATTATTGTGTGTGTGGTTGCCATCTCCTCCTGTCTAGTCATGCCAGCCCTGAGTTGAGAGAGTTCAGCCTCCAGTTTAGCTATATAGTTGCATCTCTCACATGTATTTGTGTTTGTTGGGAGGAGGAGAGGGTTGTCTGTGTACATGAGACAATTGTAGCATTGTCTCAAGATACGCAGATTGACCAGCTGAACTGGAGACGATGCCAGTAATCTACCACTCGACATGCTAGAACAGTATAAGGGAGTGATATACCTTTAAGGGAAGTGGATATTCACAGGGGTGGTAAGTAGATGTAGTGCTTTACTTAGTACGAGAGTGCTTACTTAGTAGAGAAGTATTGAGAACAAGTGCTAGGCTTATAATACAGTGAGTAGTCTGGTTATACTAAGAGTAGAGCTTCCTTAAGGGAAAATTTAAAGAGCAGACTTGGCGGAGCCAGAAAAAGTTTAACCTTGTTTAACCGGCGCTGCGCTATGCTCACAACCGCGCAAAGCCGTGTAAACGTGGATTTTAAACAGTGAACTATAAAAGAGCTAGAAATGGTCCCAAACAACCAATTACTACAGCTTCTTGTGCTGAGGTCACTTCCCCCAAGGACAGGTAGGCTGCTCAAGGCTCCCCACTCCCACTGGTGAGCAAAGAAACTTCCTTCTATCCAAGTAAGGTAATGGACAACACAGGAACTACACCACAGCCCAGAATACAGCAATGCCTGTAAACTGGTCTAAACTAGTCGAGGAGGGCGGGAAAACAAGGATTATTTTTTGTTTTTTTGTTTTTTTGGTAGAAACACACAGAAAATGCAGAAACAGTGATAAATTAGTTACACAGGCTAGCACACTTTAGTGGGCAGCCTCCACAGTTAAATCAAACAAACAAACAAGCAAACTTTTGATCAAATTCGACTAAAATGTAACTTTAAGTGCAGATTTTAAAATAATGCAGCAATCAGTTCAGGCTAGTTCAAGGTAAGCTACAGAAGCTATTTCAAGTGAAAAAAAAGCAAAGAAACTTAAATCCAGAAGGTAGTCACTTTTCTGAGTTCCCTGCTGCTAGGACCACTCTGTAAACCCACGTGGAGCTTGTCTGAGCAGTATAGCCAGAAAAAAACGCCCAGAGGCGGATTTTAAACAGTGAACTACAAAAGGGCTAGAAATGGTCCCAAACAAAGCTGTAGTAATTGGTTGTTTGGGACCATTTCTAGCTCTTTTATAGTTTACTGTTTAAAATCCTCGTTTTCACGGCTTTGCGCGGTTGTGAGCAGGTTAAACAAGGTTAAACTTTTTCTGGCTCCATAAAGTCTGTTCTTCATTTTTTCCCTTAGAACTGCTCTACTAGTAACCTAAACAGTATATCCCTTGACTAAAAAGCCCAGCGCTTGTTCCTAAAAGTTTTTTTCTCAAAAAAAAAAAAAAAAAGCTCAGCACTTGTCACTTCTATATTATACAAAGTCCCTCACTTGCGAAACCCCCCCCAGGAGTACCCACTTCCTTACTAAGTCCTTTATTATTCAGTCTCATACCTAACTTCTTAATTTTTCTAGCATGTCGAAGGGCCAGATGCTGGTGTCCTCTCCTGCCCAGTTGGTGAATCTGGGAATATTGAGGCAATGTTACAATTGCCTCATGTACATAGACAACCCTCTCCTCCTCCCACATAACACAAATACTTGCGAGAGATGCAGCTATTTAGCCAAACTGGAGGCTGAGCTCTCTCAACTCAGGACTGGCAAGACCAGACAGGAGGAGAAGGCAACTACACACACCACAAAACCAGCCTCACATAATGCTACCACACCACTGAATCAAACACATAAACACACAAAGACATACTCGAAGGCTCTGAGTAAAAATTTACCTAAACAGCAGATGCCTCCAAAGCAGACACCCAAACAACTGCTACCTCAAGACACCCCACAAGCAACACATAAACCACAAAATCAGTGTGCAAAGCAGTCACAGCCCTTAAGGCCAAATACAACACCAAACATACTTGTCATAGGTGATTCCATAGTCAGACACACTGACGTCCCACTCACCAGGCTGAACAAGGAGAGGGTCACAGTAAGCTGCCTATCGGGCGCTAGAATCCGCCACATAACACAAGCACTTGGGTCACTCCACAGCAAGTACAAATATGACACAGTCATTGTCCATGCTGGTGTGAACGACGAGACGTACCTCCCTGGACTACATGAAAAGAGACATAGAGGAGCTCTCTGATTATGTAGCCCAGGCAGGTATGACCCTGACCCTGAGCAGTATCCTTCCTTCACCAAGAATGATGCCACAATATAGAGACAAGATGATCAGCTTTAACAATTGGCTTAATGTCTGGTGTCATTCAAATGGGATCCAGTGTCTGTCTGCCTGGGATGACATGCTTGACAAACCACGCTGCTTCGCAAGGGACGGCTTGCACCTGTCACCCCTGGGATTCCGGATATTGACTAAGGCTGTTGCCACCCCATAGTGCCTTTTTTAGGCAAGGCTCAAATTCTAAACCTACCACCTTAGAAAACAAAAATGGGAAGAAACTGAGGGTAATGCTGCTCAATGCCAGAAGTCTAAATCTCAAAATGCACGCACTCGAGGCCCTTCTCAGTATGGAGAACATCAATGTCTGTGCTGTAACTGAAACCTGGTTCAAGGCTCCTGAGAGCACCCCAGCACTATTAGGTTTTACCTCATATCATGCGTTCCGGCCCCAAAACCCGGACCACACCACAAAAGGAGGGGGTGTATCCATATTCATAAAGGATACCCACCCCTCCAGGTTGGTGGCAACGCATGAAGCTTCGGAAACCATCCAGGCGCAACTAGCCATAGGCAAAACTGCTCTACAAATTGTAGCATGCTACAGGCCACCCTCTCAAACTCAGGAACCCCACACAGCCTTCCTGAAGACACTGGAGGGTATAAATGTATCTCCAAACACAATCATATTGGGTGACTTCAACTACCCGAATATAGACTGGGAACATTACTCAAGCCTTAACTTTCTAGCCCAACGGTTCCTGGAGTTCATAAATTCAAATGCCATGGAACAGCTAGTCACTGTTCCCACGAGAGGAGAAAATATACTAGATCTCATTATCACAAACATGGGGACAAAATGCTCCACACCAGAAGTATATCCCTCATTGGTGAGATCTGATCCTAAACTAATCTCCCTGGAAATCCACATCCCCCACCCCAAACAAACGACCACAGTGAAGAACTTCTCAAAAGCAAACTTCACACTACTCAAGACTGGTGTGGTATCCTTCAAGGCCCCTGAGCCAGTGGAAACCACAACCCAAGCTGTGGAAGCCCTTACAAATGCCTTCTATGAACACCTCCAGGACTGCATGGATCAGGCAATCCCAAATAAAACCAAGACTCTTTCCACAAAGGGCAAACGTCCAGTCTGGTGGACCCCAGCCATTAACAAACTTTACAATAAGAGGAGAAAGCTATTACATGATAGAACAAAATCCATAAAGGAAGTCACCCCTGATCATTATTAGAAAAAAATACGAGCACTCATAAAATCAACTAAGGCCAATTTTGAGAGAAAAATTGCCATGGATTCAAAGGACAATCATAAGGCCTTTTTCAGCTATGTTAGGAACCTGGGTGGAAACTCCCAGATATGCTCAGAATTAGTCCAAAATGATACAAAAATCACTGAACCCACAGACATTGCCAACATACTGGCAGACAGGTTCAGTGCAAACTTCACCCCCCTCAACCCCCCTAAAGGAGAGATAACTATCCCAGGCGAGTGTAGCCTCCCAGACATCTCAAATGCGCAGGTGAAAGCTGCTCACTCTAAAGCTAAAAACACAGCATCAATGGGACCGGATGGTGTCCCCGGCTGTGTGCTACACGAGCTAAATGAGGAATTAAACCCGCACATAAGGCAGCTGTTTAATCTCAGCCTTACCACACGATACGCGCCCAAGGAGTGGCGTACGGCAACTGTGGTCTCACTCCACAAAGGCAGTGCTTCTACGGACCCTGGTAATTACCTCCCCATAAGCTTAACAAGTCTAGTCTGCAAAGCTATGGAGAGGATCATAATGGAGCTCATAAACAAAGATATAGGGGACTTGCAGACATTGGACCCGACCCAGTTTAACCGGCTTCAAGGGCAGATCATGCCTTTTGAACTTGGTCGACTTCTTCGAAACAGTCACCAAGGCCATTGATGAGGGAAAGGCAGTCCATACAGCCTACCTTGACCTTGCAAAGGCTTTCCACACAATACCCCACTCGGGTATTGTAGAAAAACTTACCAGCTTAAATGTAAACCCATATGTCACAAGATGGGTTGCAAACTGGCTTAAGGACAGAACCCACAGGGTTAGAGTTGCTGGCGCTATGTCAGACTCCAAGCCGGTCACAAGTGGTGTCCCACAGGGCTCGGTCCTTGGCCCCCTATTGCTCGGCATCTACTTCTCAGAAGTACAGGCCAACATGGGAGGACTTTGGCTGACAAAGTTTGCAGGCGACTGCAAACTGGGCGCCATAGTGGAAAGTGCATCGGACACGGATATCCTTCAGAAGGGACTCACGGAAACAGATAGCTGGTGCCAGAGCCATGGCCTGAAGTTAAACGCCAAAAAATGTATAGTCATATCCTTCGGGAAAAACCAGGTAACCCCAAGCTACCATATAGGCGGCAATCCACTAAGCACAGAAGAGGTTATCAGGGACCTGGGGACCCAGGTTGACAGTGGCCTTTCTTTTGACACTCACGTTGCTAAAGTGGTTAGAAAGACCTTCTACATTGCCCACCTGATCATGAAGGGATTCACATCCAGATCTAGTGAGGTCATTGTTCCCCTGTACTCTTCACTTATCAGACCAATGATCGAGTACAATGCCCCATTCGGGATGTATCTCACCCGACATCTGCAGCAATTGGAGAGACCCCAAAAGTTCCTCACCAAAAGGATAAAGGGACAACAAAATCATTCATATGCTGCCAGATTGAAGAAACTCCAGCTCTATTCAGTCGCATACCGTCTGCTCAGAGGTGACATGTGCCTGACATACAAGGCCATGTCCAACCCGGAATTAATGGACATGCTCCACCTCAAAAAATCCAAATCCACCAAAACCACTAGAGCAAGCGACTTAAACCTTAGCATGGATATAAATAGGATGTGCTGGAGGGATAGATTTATCACTCAGAGACTCCCTATGCTGTGGAATAAAATCCCGGTCCATGTGAGGCAGAGCACCTCGCTGGCTCTGTTCAAGAGAAATCTTGACCTGTGGATGGGAGATCGTAGGTTTACCCCGGGAATCATCTCTGTGTCAGTGCTGGACAGAGGCACAACAAACTAATGGGCACAGTATTTTTTCATATAAGGGGTGGAGTAAGCCACAAAACTTTGGGCTAGGCTTATAAATGCCTTAGGGCAGATAGCCTAGTATAAACCTATGAACCTATGAACAACCAATTACTACAGCTTCTTGTGCTGAGGTCACTTCCCCCAAGGACAGGTAGGCTGCTCAAGGCTCCCCACTCCCACTGGTGAGCAAAGAAACTTCCTTCTATCCAAGTAAGGTAATGGACAACACAGGAACTACACCACAGCCCAGAATACAGCAATGCCTGTAAACTGGTCTAAACTAGTCGAGGAAGGCAGGAAAACAAGGATTTTTTTTGTTTTTTTTTTTGTAGAAACACACAGAAAATGCAGAAACAGTGATAAATTAGTTACACAGGCTAGCACACTTTAGTGGGCAGCCTCCACAGTTAAATTAAACAAACAAACAAGTAAACTTTCGATCAAATTCAACTAAAATGTAACTTTAAGTGCAGATTTTAAAATAATGCAGCAATCAGTTAAAAAAACAGTTCAGGCTAGTTCAAGGTAAGCTACAGAAGCTATTTCAAGTGAAAAAAAAGCAAAGATACTTAAATCCAGAAGGTAGTCGCTTTTCTGAGTTCCCTGCTGTTAGGACCACTCTGTAAACCCATGTGGAGCTTGTCTGAGCAGTATACAGAACATTCCAGGTGAGGTGCAGCAGCCATGCAATGAGGGAGTGGAGCTGCCATACCTCACCTGAACATTCCAGGTGAGGTGCAGCAGCCATGCAGTGAGAGTGGAGCTGCCATACCTCACCTGAATATTCCAGGTGAGGTGCGGCACCATGCAGTGAGAAAGTGGAGCTGCCATACCTCACCTGAACATTCCAGGTGAGGTGCGACAGCCATGCAGTGAGAGAGTGGAGCTGCCATACCTCACCTGAACATTTAGCCAAGTTCAAGCAAAGTGTCTTAGCTGTCAGGAGGGAGTGGGCAGGGGTAGCAAGGAGTGATTAGAAGGGGAATTTAGGTGCAGTGAACAGGGGCAGTTTAGGGTTAGGGAGCAAGAGCGGATTTTTACTATTAGGCAGCAGAAGGGGAGTATAGGTTTAATGAGCGGGATGGTGTTTTAAAGTTAGGAAGTGATCAGGAAGTTTAGGTTTAGGGAAGGGAAGTGGGCTTTTAGGTTTAGGGAGCGACTGGGGACTTTAAGATTAGGGAGGGGAAACTGGAGTTTTAGATCTAAGGAATGATTGGGGACTTTAGGTTTAGCGAGCGGGAGTAAAGATGTTAGAGTTAGGGAAAGGGAGTTAAGTTTTAGTTTAAGGAGTGACTGAGGAATTAGGGTTAGAAAGCAGAAGGTTTAAAGTTAGGGTTACGATTAGGGTTAGAAACTAGGTGGGAGTTAGGGCTTTGGGAGTGGCATGCAGTTTAGTAGGGTCAGGGGGTGAGAGGACTAGGTAATTAAGTAGGATCAGGGTAGTAGAAGTTAGGGCACTTGCCATTAAGAGCAATTAGCAGTGGGTATGTGTGTCATGGCTGCTAGTAGGTGAGCACTTGTAGCAGACCCACCATGATCTGTAATATAGGGCCATTCATCAACACCATGCAGTGTCTGCACCACATTCACATTCTGAGGTAGAATGTGTATTTCTCCCAAGGTGAAGTGACCTCAAAACTGATTATATTCTGGAGGTGCAGAAAGCACAGCCCTCTTCATGGGGATGACTTGGGGTATTTGCCTACCAAAGGATAATTAGAGGAGAGGTTTTATGTTTGATGGGTGCAACATATGTGTGCATTGCTCCACAGGTTATGTCAGTTTTGATGTTATTTTGTGAAAGCAGGTGCAATAGGAAAGAGTTGGTCAAAGTGTGTTATTATGGGCAGGGTTCTTGCAGTTTGTTGCAAAGTGAGGTGTCACTGGATGTCAACAGTCGGTTCCTGCAGTATTTGTTAAATACAGAATTGATGCTGCGCAGCTGGAATAGCTTTTGCAATGGATATTATTTTGCTGAATTGTCATAATCCAGCAAGGAATGCAGGCTGGGATGGTGCACTGTTAGTGACCTGATGAAGGAAGCTGTACGCCATGGAACTCTGGTTCTTCTAGCCTATGCTAGATGGCCTCTTATCCAGACATAAGGTATAGTTACTGCTGTTTGCAATTACTGGAACTAAAACAAGATTTATGCATAGGGGTTGTTCTGTGATTTTAAATAATATGTTAAATAGTTTTTGTTTCTGATTGTTTAAATAATATACACAATAAGGTTTGTTCTATACACAATACGCATCTAATATTTTTTGTATGCAACTGCAGAATAAATAAATGTATGTTCACAGGTTGTTACTAGGCTCACTACCACTAGGGACCTTACAAGCCTACTTGCTCTCAACCCAACCTGTTTGGGTTCCGAGTATTATTATGGGTGGGTATGTTAGTAGAGAGGTAGCTAAGGATTTATGGGGGGAAGACTTAGAGTAATACATTTCTTATTGACGGCCTCTGTCCATAAGGGACAAGTGGGTCAGACCAGCAGTAAATTTATGATTTCCTGTCCAGTTATCCATTTTTTGTTTGAATAGGGTCATGGATGAATTATGTTTTAAATGGATGGCGAGCCTATTCATAGTGCAGGGATCCTTGGGACTTATATCTGCCTCTCCAGCATGTTCTGTTTATGTCATAGGTGAAGATCAGATCCCTGGATCTAGTGTTTCTGGTGCTGTTTGTTTTGTACATGTGCAACAGAGCCATCAGGGATGGGTCTCCAGAAGCCCTGTAAGCCAGGCAAAGATCTCGTGTCAGCAGCCTGTAGGAGGCTGAATACAGAGACAGAGCCTTTAGGTAACCAGTGCAGGACAAGGTACTGATGCCCTGGGATTCTCCTGGCAAGAAACCTTTGTGAGCATTTTGACTGTTACAAGTGTCTGGTTAAATACATGCCAAAGAGGGCATTGTACTCAGTGAGAGGTCTGATAAGGGCTGAGTAGAATAACTGTTTTGGATCTGGATGCCATACCCTTACATATAAGGTGAACAACAAAGAATGATTTTATCATCTTAGCAATGTGCTGGTTAAAGGCCAGATTGCTGTCTACAAATGTTCCCAGATCTTTTACTTCTAGGTCGACTCTTTGGGGAATTTTACTGATGGAGTAATTGTGATGCACTTTTTTTGGCATTGAGTTTAAAGCCATGGCTTTGGCACCAGTCACTTGTCTATGTTAAACCCACTTGCAAGATGTTGGTGTTTTGGAGGAATCTATAATAGCTCTCAATTTACTATCATCTGCAAACTTGGCGAGCCAGAAGCCTTGAACATTATTAGCTCTGACTTTTGAGAAGTAGATGGCAAATAGGAGGGGACCCAGCATGAAACCCCGGGGTACTCCACTGGTAAATGGTTCCTAGGTGGAGGTGGTCTCACTGGCATGAAACCCCGGGGTACTCCACTGGTAAATGGTTCCTAGGTGGAGGTGGTCTCACTGGCATGAAACCCCGGGGTACTCCACTGGTAAATGGTTTCTAGGTGGAGGTGGTCTCACTGGCATGAAACCCGGGGTACTCCACTGGTAAATGGTTTCTAGGTGGAGGTGGTCTCACTGATTCTGACCTCTTGAGTCCTGTCTGTCAGCCAGTTGGCAATCCATTGAGTTATGTAAGGATTTACAACTAGCTCAGAGATTCCAGAAATATAGCTATTAAAACATTAAAAAGCTATCATGTCTTTGCATAGCAAAACAGCACAAGGTTTTCATTTCAAAATAGTCATCAGTTTGCAATTCTGACTCAGTCACAAAATGTGCAGTTGCAAAAGTTTGTTATATCTTGCACCATCAGCAGTATTTATTTATATTTGTTTAACTGTATCTCACACCAGTGAACTCTGCTAAAGAACTGAGACAACATTTTAGCTGAACGATCGAGGCAACATCTTACTTGTCTTCCAATTCTGTGAAGCAGTTTAGTGCTGTAAGAATCAGAACGATATTAAGTAGAAAGATGAAAAGTAAGAGCATGCTCAGTAAAAGTTACATTGCATGTGATTTGTTAGCTTTTTTAAAGCTAAGTTGTGAAGGTGTTTAAAAAATATTCGCTGATGACTTAGAATGACCAAAAAAAGAATCCCCCCAAGCTCCTCAAAGCTCTTCAGACATGTTTATACTTTCTGCTTCCTATGGCAATTCTTTGTCGGGAATCAACATCCTGGAGAGAAGTTTTTGACTGGCTTGAATTGTGGCTTGTCTTACATGGCTGTATACAGATTGATGTGATATCTTTTATTGGATTAAAACAGGTGCTATAAAAGCATCCAGCCTGAAGATATCACATCATCTTTGTTTAGATTTCTTACAAGAGAACCAGTAGAACTCCTTTATTAACTGTGCTATTTCCAACAACAGGGAACTGAAAGCAGCTGCCTTTAATGTCTCCACATGTGCATATGCATGTCACTCCCTTTTTTTTGTTACTTTTTATGAGCCTTTTATGCAATTTTCACTCCGTTCTTTTTCCTCTTTCACATTTTTCACAGGTTGTTGCATTTTGTCTTTAACTCAGTTATTTTGTTTTACTAGAAAAGAAACATTCTCAGCTCTTTTTATGTGTGATTCAAAGAGAGGACTCATCTTCCCCAAATGTTGTTATTAATCCGAATTTTAATGTGCCTCTAGCCTGAGGTCCTGACGGCCTTCCATTAAATGGCTCTGGACAGGCCATTTTGAGACTCTTTCTAAAGCCCTCTGCTTTTTTTCTCATGAAGTCTGGATGATTCAACTAATTACTATTCTTAAAACAGACTTTGTTTACAGGCATCTAATTAGGTGATACACATTCCACAGTGGTTTGCTAACTTTTTTCAATACATGCACATTAAACGGTGCTACAGACTTCTGCCTTGTCTGTAGTAAATATCCTGCCCATCAACCATAAGCAAGCTAAATGGCCAGTGAAACATTATTCTGTGGTTGTTCATGTGTTTGGTGTCAGAATTCCATGCTGTGTAATTCCAGGACTCAGAATTAAATACTAAATCCTATTTAAATCCACTGGTGAGAAAAAGATTTGGATGCTAAACCTGTCTTAGTACTGTTAGTTCAACACACTTCTACATCTTTTCAGTGCAGAGTATTACATCAGTCTAAAACGTATAAATTCATCAGGACCTAACATATTTTTTAAGGATTGTCCAAGTACCATTTCCTATAAAACAGAAGGCAGTAACCATATAACTGTTATATTAGATTTCTTAATACATCCTACCCAAGCTGGATTTGTTAAACAAAGATCTAGAACAGACCATATCCACACTCTACTTCTGTATATGCAAGCAGAAAAATGCTATGCACACCCAGGAGTGGCTATTCTAGTAGGCTTCCAGAAAGCCTTTGATTCCATTTAATGGGACTACCTCTGGTCTATGCTGGTGAGACAGTCTCCCTCCTAGCTTTATTCAGAATGCAAATTTATACAGCTCTTTGTTTGGATATGTTCTTACAGAGCAGACTATTTCTCCTCCATTTTAATTGGGTAAAGGTCAAAGATGTTCCCTAGCCTCCTCCATCTTTTATAGGTTCATAGGTTCATACTAGGCTATCTGCCCTAGGGCATTTATAAGCCTAGCCAGAGTGTGTTTGGCTTTCACCACCCATTTTAAATGAATTTTGCTATGCCCTTTTTCGAGGTTAGTATACTGTGCCTCTGTCTAACAGTGACACAGAAGTCATACCCGGGGTAAACCTACGATCTCCCATCCACTCATCAAGATTCCTCTTGAAGAGAGTCAGTGAGGGACTCTGCCTAACCTGGATTGGGATTTTATTCCAGAGTGAAGGGAGCCTCTGGGTTATGAATTTGTCCCTCCAGCATGTCCTATTTATTTCAGTGCTGAGGTTCAAGTCTCTCGAGTGCATAGCTCGATGGGATTTGGATTTTCTGAGGTGCAGCATGTCCATTAATTCCAGATTGGACATGGCTTTATACGTTAGGCACAGATCGCCTCTGAGCAGGCGGTATGCCACTGAGTAAAGCTGGAGTTTCTTTAACCGGGCAGCATATGGCATCTGTTTGAGCCCTTTGATCCTCTTGGTGAGGTACTTTTGGGGTCTTTCCAGTTGCTGCAGGTGTCTGGTAAGGTACATCCCAAAAGGGGCATTGTACTCAATTATGGGCCTGATGAGGGATGAGTAAAGAGGCACGATGACCTCCCCTGATCTAGATGTGAATCCCTTCATGATTAGGTGGGCTATATAAAATGTTTTTCTAACTACTTTGGCCACGTGGTTGTCAAATGAGAGATTGCTATCAACTTGGGTCCCCAGGTCCCTAATTACTTCTTCCGTGTAATGGATTACCACCTATGTGCTAATTTGTGGGCACTTTGTTTTGCCAAAGGGGATGACTATACACTTTTTGGCTTTTAGCTTGAGGCCATGGCTCTGGCACCAGTTGTCTGTTTCTATGAGGCCCTTTTGTAGGATGCTTGTGTCGGCTGGAGAGTCGATTATGGCACCCAGTTTGCAGTCATCTGCGAACTTGGTCAGCCACAGTCCTTCCATGTTGGCCTGTACCTCCGAGAAATATATATCGAACAAGAGAGGACCCAGGACTGAGCCTTGTGGGATGCCACTTGTAACTGGTTTGGAGTCTGAAATGGCTCCAGCAATTCTAACCATGTGGGTTCTGTCCTTGAGCCAGTTTGCAACCCATCTAGTGACAGAGGGGTTTATATTTAAGCTGGTGAGCTTATCTATAATGCCAGAGTGGGGTATTGTATCGAAGGCTTTTGCGAGGTCCAGGTAGGCTGTGTGGACCACCTTCCCCTTGTCAATGGCCTTGGTGACTGTTTCAAAGAAATTGACCAGGTTTAAGAGGCAGGATCTCCTCTTAACAAAGCTGAACTGGGTAGGATCCAGTGTCTGTAGGTCCCCAATATCTTTATTTATGAGGTCCATGATGATCCTTTCCATAGCTTTGCAGACCAAGCTAGTCAGGCTTATGGGGCGATAGTTTACAGGATCCGTTGAGGCACCACCTTTGTGGAGAGGGACCACTGTTGCTGTACGCCACTCTTTGGGTACATATCCTGTAGTAAGGCTGAGATTGAACAGTAGATTTATGTTTGGGTTTAGCTCTTCTTGGAGTTCATGTAGGACGCAGCCCGGGACACCGTCTGGTCCCATTGATGCTGTGTTTTTGCTTTGGAGAGGGCAGCTCTTACCTGAGCATCTGAGATGTCAGGGGGGCAGCACTCTGCTGGGATAGATATTTGCCCATTTGGTGGGGAGGGGGGGGGAGAAGTTTGCGCTGAACCTGTCAGCTAGGATGTTGGCAATGTCTGTGGGTTCGGTGTATTTTTTGTCATTTTGGACTAATTCTGAGCATATCTGGGAATTCCCACCCAGGTTCCTAACATAACTAAAGAAAGCCTTGTGATTATCCTTAGTGTCCTGTGCAATTTTTCTCTCGAAGCTGGCATAGACGATTTTATGAGTGCCCGTAGTTTTTTGCTAATACTGATCAGAGATGCCTTCCTTTTTGGGATTTTGCTCTATCATGTAGTAGCTTCCTCCTTCTATTGTATAGTTTGTTTATGGCTGGAGTCCACCAGACAGGACGCCTGCCTTTGGAGGAATGGGTCTTGGTTTTATTTGGGATTGCATGATCCATGCATTCCTGAAGGTGTTCATAGAATGCATTTATAAAGGATTCTGCGGTCTGGTCCATATTTTCCACAGGACTGGGGGCTTTGAAGGATTCCACCTCAGTTTTGAGGAGTGTGAAATTTGCTTTAGAGAAGTTTTTCACTGTGGTTTTCTGGGCACGGGGTGGGGTCGGGATGTGAATATCCAGTGAGATTAGTTTATGGTCTGATCTTACCAGTGAGGGATACACTTCTGGTCTGGAGCATAGAGTCCCCATGTTGGTATTGATCAGGTTCAGTATGTTTTCCCCTCTTGTGGGAGTGGTAACAAGTTGTTCCATAGCATTGTGATTGGCTATTGAACCCCTAGCCATGCTAATCAGGTTTACATGGATAGAAATTGCTTGGTATGGAATTTTGCATATTCTTATTTTCTGATGACTACCTCTTACTGTCAGAAGATCCTGGCAGTTGGTATAATAGCTAAGCTTTTTGCCTTTCAGACAAAAGGATCTAGGTTTGATTCATGTCTTTGGATGGGAAATTGGCTCAGCTTAAAATGGCCCACAAGCGCAGCTAGCCTACTACTTACCTATGAACCCACATTCCTAGATATACTGTATTTGCCTGACTTTTCCTCAGAACTGAAAGTTAATATTGATAAAACTGTCCTTTTCCTATCAATGATAAGGCTCTTCTGCTTCAACATTCTAACTGGACACTCCTATACAGTGCATTAAAACTGGATACTCCCTATACAGTGGAGTAAAACTGGACACTCCTATACAGTGCATTAAAACTGGACATTCCCTATACAGTGGAGTAAAACTGGACACTCCTATACAGTGCATTAAAACTGGATACTTCCTATACAGTGGAGTAAAACTGGACACTCCTATACAGTGCATTAAAACTGGACACTCCCTATACAGTGGAGTAAAACTGGACACTCCCTATACAGTGCATTAAAACTGGACACTCCCTATACAGTGGAGTAAAACTGGACACTCCCTTTACAGTGCATTAAAACTGGATACTCCTGATACAGTGGAGTAAAACTGGACACTCCTATACAGTGCATTAAAACTGGATACTCCCTATACAGTGGAGTAAAACTGGACACTCCTATACAGTGCATTAAAACTGGACACTCCCTATACAGTGGAGTAAAACTGGACACTCCCTATACAGTGCATTAAAACTGGACACTCCCTATACAGTGGAGTAAAACTGGACACTCCCTATACAGTGCATTAAAACTGGACACTCCCTATACAGTGGAGTAAAACTGGACACTCCTATACAGTGCATTAAAACTGGATACTCCTGATACAGTGGAGTAAAACTGGACACTTCTATACAGTGCATTAAAACTGGACACTCCCTATACAGTGCATTAAAACTGGATACTCCTGATACAGTGGAGTAAAACTGGACACTCCTATACAGTACATTAAAACTGGACACTCCCTATACAGTGCATTAAAACTGGACACTCCCTATACAGTGGAGTAATACTGGAAACTCCTATACAGTGCATTAAAACTGGATACTCCCTATACAGTGGAATAAAACTGGACACTCCTATACAGTGCATTAAAACTGGACACTCCCTATACAGTGCATTAAAACTGGACACTCCCTATACAGTGGAGTAAAACTGGACACTCCTATACAGTGCATTAAAACTGGACACTCCCTATACAGTGGAGTAAAACTGGATACTCCCTATACAGTGCATTAAAACTGGATACTCCCTATACAGTGCATTAAAACTGGACACTCCCTATACAGTGGAGTAAAACTGGACACTCCCTTTACAGTGCATTAAAACTGGATACTCCTGATACAGTGGAGTAAAACTGGACACTCCCTTTACAGTGCATTAAAACTGGATACTCCTGATACAGTGGAGTAAAACTGGACACTCCCTTTACAGTGCATTAAAACTGGATACTCCTGATACAGTGGAGTAATCCCTCATTGAAATTTGGTGTTGGTATAATGGTTAAACAGAGGGTTTGATTCTCACCTTTGAAAAGGAAATTTGCTAGGCTTAAAATGCCTCACAGTGTTAGCTAGCTTAGTATGAACCTATGAAACATCTAGGTTTAATTCTATATGAGGGCCATCCACAAATGTTATCACTGGATTTCCAATCCCTTTGGGAATTTCTATTCAGTTAAGTTCATTCAGGAGGAAACTTTAGATCTCATGGTGGGGTTGAATTCCAGCACTCCGAATGCTGTTCTTCCCAAAATTATTATATATTCTACAGCATATGCCTGTCCCCCATCTAGTAAATTACTGACAAAAATTAAGAACTGGATGTCCCAATTTATTTGAAATGGGAAACAGAAATGCATATCTAATACATTTTTATATCTACCTAGAAAAATGGAGGGACTGGCCTTCCTAATGTATGCCAGCTGACTGATGATGCCACATATGTTCTCTGTCTTACGACTCTGCCCTCCTCTGGTATGGGCTAACTTAGAAGCAGGCCTATTTAACAGCTCATTCCACAGGTTATTGCATGTTACCTGTAACTAGCAAGGCCCTTAAGAAGTTACTTGCCTCCCACCCAGAGCTTGATATTTGGGACACGCATGCACCAATCAAACCCTTTTATTACTATTGAAGAAAACACAGTATTGTGGAAATATTGCTTGAATAAAGGCCTGCAGTGAGTGTATTATCTCTTATGTACAGTAGAAGAGAGACACTGATTTGAATTCTTCTCTGACTTACAATGTTCTTAGAAGTTACTATCTACTGATTTTTGGAAATATTTTTAGTTAAGACATGCTTTTTACTCCTGGTCCCTATCCTACTGTTTACCTACGCTTACATTTCAGCAAACTCTTGGGCTTATCCAACCTTCTTGTAAGTTACCCTGTAGTATTAACATTTCTTACATCTCTCTGCGACTCTCCAAATCAGTAATTGTTGAGTGTGATAAGCTGCTAATTACAGTACTGTACATATTGGGGGGGGGGGTGTGCAAAATGGGTAAGGTACTGGGTGTTTACCTTACAAACACAAAGTTCAGAGTCTGATTCTCAGATCAAATAACTAACTGTGTCTACAATGGCTCATAGGAGGAGTTAGCCCAGTACTGACCTATAAAAAGAGATTAGCAGTCTCATGTTCAATATTTTTTGCAAATTAGGAGCTGTCATTGAATCACCCACCAGCACAACTGTTGTCAAGGAAGGGCTGACAAAGACAAACAACTGGTGCCAGAGTCACGGACTAAAAGCAAATGTCAAGAAATGTATAACAGTATCCTTTGGAAAGTTACTCAGTCATGCTAACTATCATGTTGGCAACACGCCCCTAGCAGCTGACCCAGTAGTCAGAGACTTGGGGATACATATAGACATTAATCTAGACTTTGACCATCATGTGTCTACAGTAGTGAGGAAATTGTTCCACGTTGTGCAATTTATAAACAAAGGTATGGCATCTAGGTCCAAGGAAGTCATTGTTCCACTGTATTCGTCATTCATCAGAACTATCATTGAGCACTATGCCTCCTTCGGTATGTACCTAACCAGGCATATCCAACAACTGAAACATCCACAGAGGTTCCTCATTAAAAGAATACAGGCTGTAAGTAATATGTCCTATGTAGACTGTTTCAAGGCTCTATCCCTGTGTTCTGTCTCCTACAGCTGTTGAGGGGAGATCTATGCGTTGAGATCTAGGCATTGTCAGACCCCACTCTGATGGACCACCTGCATATCTGCAAAACAAATAGCACCAAAATTACCCATTCTAAGGGCTTAAACCTTGCCCGTGATATAAATAGAACCTGCTAGAGAGACAGATATGTATCCCAGAGACTACCCCTTCTCTGGAACAGGCTCCCTATCCATGTGAAGCAGAGTTTCTCCCTAACCCAATTGAAGTGCAGCTTGGACAGTTAGATGGAGAACAGGAAATTCATCCGTGGTTTGGCACCTATGTTTCCATTGGACATAGGCAGCCTGTAAATGGTTTATCTCCTAGGCCTCATGTTGTAAATGTTTTACCTCCCAAGCCCCTGCTTAAGCTTATCAAGGTACCAGAACTTGTCAGAAATTTGGGATGCATGGTTAGGATTAAAAAGGCCCTTGTGGTCGTTAGCCTGGTAAATACCTATGAACTAAGAAACTAATGACTAGCATTATTGACTGATTATTATGTTTGGAGAATGAAGATGTTAAAAAGGTCTGGCAGTTTATACAGTGGGTTAAGATTGTAAGCTCTTAATTTATTTATTTTATTGTTATTTATTTTATTTTATATACAGCCAACTTAGCTAAGTGGTTAGAGTCATGGCTCTGTGTGCAGTAGGTGCATGATTAGAATACAGGCCATTCAGCTTTTACATGGGAAAGCATTTTGGACGGTGCAGTGATGCAGTGGTAGGCTTGTCGCCTCATAGCAAGAGGTTCTCCAGTTCAATTCTCAGCTGGGGTGCCTTCTGTGCAGAGCCTACATGTCCTCCCTGCATTCTTGTGGGTTTCCTCAGGGTGATACTGTTTCCTCCCATGTCAGAAAGACATGTGTCTGGAGCATTTCTCCCCAGGCCTCTGCTAAAAATTGGCTTCATTCCAAGTCGGACTTTTCCCGGTCAATAAATGTTAAATAAAAATAAATAAATTTTCCATTTGTTTAGCGGAAAAGTCCAACTGGACACGTCCTTTTTCTGCAGAGACCTGGGGAGTAAAGCTGCACATTGAAACATATAGAAATACAATATATAAGAATAATATATAGGGCACAGAAGTTAAAATACTATCTAGATACAGTTTGGGCAAGCAGTTATACATACAGACTAGTTAAAGAATATCACAGTTTAGATAATGCACAGTAATTCTTAACCTAATTGAAAGAATCAGAAGATCAAACAAAAAGAAGAGAGACACTGCATCATTAAACCTTTCTGTATAAGAAAATAGAGACCGATATGACAATTACATAAATTCTGAACACGGTTTAATAAAAAATTGAATTGTTAAGTCTTAATATGCCATCAGCTCTACAATGTTATAGTACTATGGACTGTTAGTTTGCAGAGAGACATAGTCAACAGAACAGACAGAGGGGATGGATTTGTCAGTAAGTGAAACAAAGTAGTAGCACAGTCAGAAGGAGAGGTTAGTCTGGTGCAGAGCAAGGACACAGCCATTTATTGAATAAGTGTTTTTTTAGTATTGTTTTAAAGGGTTCCTATTAAATGATCGAAGACGCATTTTTTCAAATGCATCTTGATTGAACTTGAAATCATGAAAAGGCAAAATAGCGAAACAGCATATAAGCAAATTCTTTCCTAGGAAAGAAATCCCTTGGCCGCTTCCATTACTTTGCCATTTTCGTGACTGTAGTGCGATCTCGGAGTTGTTATATTTAAGTAGAGGGGGTGTGGAGGGTGAACCCCCCCACTTTATGTAATGTTTTACTTTTTTTTGTTTTTGTTTGTTTTGTGGAACAACGATTTTCTTTCCCTTGGAAAAAAATCACTGTTCTAAGCATTCCAGCTTGTAAGCTTTCTCTTACATGGGTTTGATAAATCATCGTTCGCTTTTTTATGCATTCAATAATTTTACATAGACCCATTTTAAACTGGGCTAGTGATGTAACCTTTGTAATGTTTTCTGGTAGTGCATTCCCGATTTTACCTATATAATTTGAGAAGAGGGAATCTCCAGCTTGGTGTTTGGTTATACTGATTTTTATGTGATGTTTGTTAGTGGACCGTAGGGCTGTGTTAGTGGCATATGGTTGAAGAAATACTTGTAGGGCAGGTGTTTTCTCAGGTTCATAGAGTATTTTATGGGCCATGGTTAACTGGATGTAGTGAACGAGATGGGGGGCTCTAACCAGATGCGCTGGCTGAGAGCTATTCAATGGTGAGCTCTAGCTGGTAGGTTTGTAGCTTATCTGGCGATTTTGTTATAACAAGATTCAGGTTTTGCTAGTTCAGATTTTGTTAGATTTGTGAGTATGGGAGCTGCGTACAGCAGTGTGGAGATTAAGTGATATTGGGCAATGGTAGTTTTAGTATTTTTAGTGTATTAGTGTTTGTTTCTAAACAATATTCCAAGTTTGTTGTGTACTTTTTTACTGTTTCATAAATATGAAGGTCAAAGTTTAAGTTGTAATCAATTTCAACTCCTAAAAGTTTGGTGAGTGGTGATTGGAGATAATGGTGCTATTTACTGATACAATGTTGAAAGTGTTAGTGGGTGAGACTGATTTAGTGGGATTGAAAATCATACGTTTGTTTTTTGGAGGGTTTAAAATTAATTGACAGTTTGTAAGCCAGGTCTGAACTGCCAGAAATGAATGTTGTGTTAGGTTTTGAAGTTCTTGCACAAAGGAAGCAGCACACATCACTGTCAAATCATCTGCATATTGAATGAGGGATGCTTGTGGGGTTGAGGTGTGGAGGTTATTTGTAAATATTGAAAATAGTAGTGGGCCTACGACTGAGCTTTGAGGGACACCTATATTCACTAGTAGAAGGGGTAATACAGTCCATTGCCAAGAAACTGCTTGCTGGCATCCAATAAGGTAATCCTGGAACCAGGCAAAGGTAGACTGGCAGAAATTTAGTTCAGAGAGAACATTTATAATTTACTATGAGAAACCATATCAAAGGCTGTAATTACTGTTGCTCCTGTGATAAAAGGCTTTTGCTAGGTCCAGGAAGATAGAGGATACATAATTACTGTTTCTCCTGTGATAAAAGGCTTTTGATAGGTCCAGGAAGATAGAGGATGCATAATTACTGTTGCTCCTGTGATAAAAGGCTTTTGATAGGTCCAGGAAGATAGAGGATACATAATTACTGTTGCTCCTGTGATAAAAGGCTTTTGATAGGTCCAGGAAGATAGAGGATACATAATTACTGTTGCTCCTGTGATAAAAGGTTTTTGATAGGTCCAGGAAGATAGAGGATACATAATTACTGTTGCTCCTGTGATAAAAGGCTTATGATAGGTCCAGGAAGATAGAGGATGCATAATTACTGTTGCTCCTGTGATAAAAGGCTTTTGCTAGGTCCAGGAAGATAGAGGATGCATAATTACTGTTGCTCCTGTGATAAAAGGCTTTTGCTAGGTCCAGGAAGATAGAGGATACATAATTACTGTTGCTTCTGTGATAAAAGGCTTTTGCTAGATCCAGGAAGATAGAGGATACATAATTACTGTTGCTCCTGTGATAAAAGGCTTTTGCTAGGTCCAGGAAGATAGAGGATACATAATTACTGTTGCTCCTGTGATAAAAGGCTTTTGATAGGTCCAGGAAGATAGAGAATACATAATTACTGTTGCTCGTGTGATAAAATGCTTATTATAGGTCCAGAAAGATAGAGGATGCATAATTACTGTTGCTCCTGTGATAAAAGGCTTTTGCTAGGTCCAGGAAGATAGAGGATACATAATTACTGCTGCTCCTGTGATAAAAGGCTTTTGCTAGGTCCAGGAAGATAGAGGATACATAATTACTGTTGCTCCTGTGATAAAAGGCTTTTGCTAGGTCCAGGAAGATAGAGGATACATAATTACTGTTGATCCTGTGATAAAAGGCTTTTGATAGGTCCAGGAAGATAGAGGATACATAATTACTGTTGCTCCTGTGATAAAAGGCTTTTGCTAGGTCCAGGAAGATAGAGGCTACATAATTACTGTTGTTCCTGTGATAAAAGGCTTTTGATAGATCCAGGAAGATAGAGGATACATAATTACTGTTGCTCCTGTGATAAAAGGCTTTTGCTAGGTCCAGGAAGGTAGAGGATACATAATTACTGTTGCTCCTGTGATAAAAGGCTTTTGCTAGGTCCAGGAAGATAGAGGATGCATAATTACTGTTGCTCCTATGATAAAAGGCTTTTGATAGGTCCAGGAAGATAGAGGATGCATAATTACTGTTGCTCCTGTGATAAAAGGCTTTTGATAGGTCCAGGAAGATAGAGGATACATAATTACTGTTGCTCCTGTGATAAAAGGCTTTTGCTAGGTCCAGGAAGATAGAGGATACGTAATTACTGTTGCTCCTGTGATAAAAGGCTTTTGCTAGGTCCAGGAAGATAGAGGATACATAATTACTGTTGCTCCTGTGATAAAAGGCTTTTGATGGGTCCAGGAAGATAGAGGATGCATAATTACTGTTGCTCCTGTGATAAAAGGCTTTTGCTAGGTCCAGGAAGATAGAGGATGCATAATTACTGTTGCTCCTGTGATAAAAGGCTTTTGATAGGTCCAGGAAGATAGAGGATACATAATTACTGTTGCTCCTGTGATAAAAGGCTTTTGCTAGGTCCAGGAAGATAGAGGATACATAATTACTGTTGCTCCTGTGATAAAAGGCTTTTGCTAGGTCCAGGAAGATAGAGGATACATAATTACTGTTGCTCCTGTGATAAAAGGCTTTTGCTAGGTCCAGGAAGATAGAGGATACATAATTACTGTTGCTCCTGTGATAAAAGGCTTTTGATGGGTCCAGGAAGATAGAGGATGCATAATTACTGTTGCTCCTGTGATAAAAGGCTTTTGCTAGGTCCAGGAAGATAGAGGATGCATAATTACTGTTGCTCCTGTGATAAAAGGCTTTTGATAGGTCCAGGAAGATAGAGGATACATAATTACTGTTGCTCCTGTGATAAAAGGCTTTTGCTAGGTCCAGGAAGATAGAGGATACGTAATTACTGTTGCTCCTGTGATAAAAGGCTTTTGATAGGTCCAGGAAGATAGAGGATACATAATTAATGTTGCTCCTGTGATAAAAGGCTTTTGCTAGGTCCAGGAAGATAGAGGATACATAATTACTGTTGCTCCTGTGATAAAATGCTTTTGATAGGTCCAGGAAGATAGAGGATGCATAATTACTGTTGCTCCTGTGATAAAAGGCTTTTGCTAGGTCCAGGAAGATAGAGGATACATAATTACTGTTGCTCCTGTGATAAAATGCTTTTGATAGGTCCAGGAAGATAGAGGATGCATAATTACTGTTGATCCTGTGATAGTTGACAGTGTTGTTAAATGACATTAGAGCAGTTGATGTACTATGGTATGATCAAAAGCCATGCTGAGTGTTGGTTAGAAGTTTGTTAGTATGTAGGTAATTAATAATTTGCATGTGAATAACCCTCTCCAGTATTTTAGACAGTGGTGCTAATATTGCGATCAGGCGGTATTTGGAAAGATCTGTTGATGAGCCATCTTTATGTAGGGGTATTACATAAGAGGTTTTCCAAATGGGAGGGACTTGTTGTTCTGCTGTGGATCTATTGATAAGAATTGATATAGGGTAGGCTATACCACCTGCTGTTAGTTTGAAGAAATCAGCAGGTAAATTGTCTGCAGATAAAGTGGTGTGTTTTAGTTTTTTAAGCGTTTTTTTATCATCTCTGTAGCTACAGATTGCAGGGAGAAGGTGGTTTTAGTACTGGAGGAGGCAGTGTTAGTTCTGATAGGAGAGGGGGTTTGATTGTTGGACAGAGCTAAGATAGTTTCAGTAAAGTATTTATTAAACTGAGTAACAATGTTGTCTGAATTATTATTAGTGGCAGGAAGGGGTGTAGTGACTTTGCCTGGAAGAAGTATATTGTTTCTAGCTGTCCAGAATTTCTGTGGGCTATTGTGGTGTTTTAATTGGATTTCTGAGTAGTAATTTATTTTGTCTAGATTCATTTGCTGCTTTGCTTTATTTCTAGGTTCCCGGTAGGTTTGTGGAGTGGGTTGGGACTTCATTTTGTTCAAGGTTGCCCAAGCCTTGTCTCTAGATTTAAGTAGTGATTGTATTTCTTTTGTTAGCCATAGGGCATAGTTTGATTTCACACATATTTTTCAGCTAGGGGTTTGAGAGTTTAGTATAGACTGGAAGGTAGAGTTGAAATAATCAACTGCTTCCTGTAGGGGTAGAAGTTTCAGTGGTGTCCAGTTATAATGTTTATCTATAAGGTAGTTGGGGTTCAGATGTTTTTTATTTCTTATCAGTTTAAATTTAGTTTTTAGATGGCTTAGCTAATGAGCTGCTTTCTATAGTCACAATTACACGGTTTGATTATTTCTAACGCTACTTGCTTACAGTCTAACTCTGAGCGAGTCACTTAGCTTGATGGTGCTCCTGGGACATGGAGGATAAAAATATATATTTTCTGAGCAATGACTACGACACTCTAATGATAGGACTTACTGACTAATTATAATCGCCAGAGAGTTATGCTACCTGAATTTTCTGTAACCCCAGTAATTTCTCCCAAAGGGCAGCAATCTTCCTGGAGACAGTAGAAGTACTCATCCAGAGGAGGGCACACACACACACACATGCACACACACAGCACAAGTAAAACCAGCTGCAAAACACGAACTCAAAAGAAACCAGTTTAATAAAAGCAGAGCTGGCATAACCCTTCTTCAATACTAATACATTCAAACACTAAACTCTAGAAGCTTAAATACAGGTCTAAAATCACATGACCAGCAGCCAAATGAAATCATGTGACAGAAAACAAATTAAAAATTAAAGACATATACATATAAATATATTAGCTTAACTAACACAGGTTTTAAACTGACAGTGCTATTTAAACCAGGATGAGTGTCAGCAGCTAATCTCAATATCCATTCAAATTCTTTGAGCTCAAGGCGGTTGTTGACATCACCACCTCTTTCATTTGGACATAGAGCATCAATCACTCTAAACTTAAATGTATGTGTTTCACCACAAGTTTTAATATGTTTACATAGTGCATTATTGTCACAATTTCTCCTAATTTCAGAATTATGGTCTATAACACGTTCCTTAAGCATTGTTTTTCCCACATAAAATGAACTGCATGAGATGCAGGTAGCCAAATAAACCACAAAAGTGGTGTTACAAGTAGCTGTAATTTTAAAATTAAATACTTGTCCATTGGCAGGATGAGTGAAAATATCACTACCATTCCCTAAGATGTAAGCACAGGCAACACAGTTAAAACATGGAAAAGTACCAGTTTTAGCAGCCAATTGTGTATAACAGAGTCTATAAAAATCTTTATAACAGAGTAAACTTAATCGTCCTCATATTTTTATATGTAAAATGTGGTTTGGTGCCCAATATAGTTTTTAGTTCATCCAATGCCATCAGAATGGGCCAGTTCCTGTTAATAATTTGTCTAATTGAACTTGACCTACCATTAAAAGTTGTGACGTACCTTATTTCATGTTGAGTAATGGTGTTATTACACTGACTATCTGTAAGGCTTGACCTATCTTCAAAAGTTGGTATAAGTGATGTCTGCCTAGCTTCCATTACATCAGATTTAAGCTTGGATAATAAATTCATATCATATCCACTAGAAAAAAAGTCCTCTACCATATTATCAATTTGTGAAACAAATGTAGTATTATCAGTAGTTAGTCTAGTTGCTCTAATAAATTGAGATTTTGCTACACCTTTAAAGACATGTGGCGTGCATACTACTGTGATGATATCTTCCATTACTAACATCCTTTCTATAAATACTAGTGTTTAATATGCCATCATTCAATTGCAGTTTGACATCTAAAAAAGATATGCTGCTGTCAGACACATCCATTTTAAATTTCAAAAAATTAGTACTAGAATTTAAATAATCAATGAAAATATTCAAATCATCCAAAGTACCATTCCATATTAGTAGACAATCGTCTACAAATCACTGATAGAAACTAATGTTACTAAGAAATAGATTTTGTGCATTAAACAAATAATTGCATTCCCATTGGTAAAGCACTAAATTAGCGTAAGTATTTGCTACGGATGTGCCCATAGCTACCTGTTAACTGAAGAAATAAGGTATTATTAAACATAAACACATTGTTCCTCAGAACTACATCCATAAGGCAACAGATATTGCTAATGAGCCTATGGTCAGGACTAGGTTGAGAAGACAAAAATTCTCTAAGTAGTTCTATTCCCACATCATTGGGGATAACTGTGAAAAGGGACATGATATCAAGCGTCACTAAATAATATTTCTTGGTATTTAAATCAGTTTTTACATTATTATACCATACCCGTAGCTTTGACAATAAATTACAAGTATCCTTTAGAATAGAACTACATTTAGGTAAATAAACTTCTAATTGCCTATGCAAATAAACTGATATGGGTTCAGTAACCCAACCACGTCCAGAGACAATCGGTCTCATGGGTAGATTTTCCAGGGATTTATGAATCTTAGGGATCCCATATAAATGTGGAATCAAAGGACAAGGTACTGTAAAATAGTTAAAAAGATCAATATCTATGTCATTATTAAGCTGCAGCTCATACACAACCATGTTCACATAACTTATACAATTTTTTACATCAGTTCTAGTGATAACTTTAAAGGAAGTATCATCATTTAAAAGCAGAGAAACAGCTGAAAAATAATTATCATGATTCATTAAGACAGCCTTGCCACCTTTATCAGCTTGTTTTATAATAATGTCATTACACTGTTGTAAACTTTTTAAGGCTTTATACTCAGAGAAACTTAAATTATATGCCTTGTTTTTAACAGGTTTTAAATAGAGTTCTCTAATCTGAAACTCGCAAATGTCATGAAAAGCCTTTAGTACAGGAACACTAACTGGCATAAAAGTGCTACTACATTTACAACATTTTTCAGGCGCAGGAGTATTACCAAATAGCAGTCTTAAGTTGAGATTTAACAAAGATTTTAGTTCTGTTAAAGCAGAGACAATATTGTCACAACCATATGGTATAAATTTAAAACCTTTACTGAAACGTGCGCTGACTGTAATTCAAAAGTGGAGAGGTTTAATACACTGTTCATTTGCGACTTACTTTGTTTAGTCCTAAAGGGCTTTGATTCTTCCTTTTGTTTGTAGATGT
Source organism: Protopterus annectens (assembly GCF_019279795.1). Taxonomy (NCBI): domain Eukaryota; kingdom Metazoa; phylum Chordata; order Ceratodontiformes; family Protopteridae; genus Protopterus; species Protopterus annectens. The sequence continues at coordinate 1,369,636,887 of NC_056747.1, read as the reverse complement.
AATTTGTGTAGATAACAAGCCCCTTGACTTGGGGGATTTATTTCCAACTGCTTCTGGTTGTTCTAACTGAAAATGCTTAGGTACAAAGCTAAAAGTAAGTTGTTGAGTCTTTTTTCCAGTTAGCGTATTCACGTTGTCAGCGCCATCATTCTTACTTCGTATTCTAACAGATGCGCATGCGCTGCTGGTTACAGACGTAGGTTGGACTATCCCATCAGATGAATTTTCTGTAACCCCAGTAATTTCTCCCAAAGGGCAGCAATCTTCCTGGAGACAGTAGAAGTACTCATCCAGAGGAGGGCACACACACACACATGCGCACACACACGCACACATGCACACACACACACACACACACACACACACACACACACACACACACACACACACACACACACACACACACACACACATGCAAATGCACAAACACACACACACACACACACACACACACACACACACACACACACACACACACACACACACACACACACACAAAACCTCATTCATCAGATCAAAAACTTTGAAAAAAATCCAAGACTCCGATTGTCCAAAAACAATCCATCACTATACTGGAAGAATGCAAAGCCCCTGTAATCAAGGCTGCACAAGTAAAGACCACACTCTCCAAAGCCAAGAACACAGTATCCATGGGACCTGACAACATCCCAGGCTGTGTTTTGCATGAACTACAGAACGAACTGGCACCCCACCTAAGTACCATGTTCAGTCATAGCCTCACTTCAGGCTTTGTGCCTATTGAGTGGCACACAGTGACAGTTATTCCACTCCACAAAGAGGGTGCCACCATGGAACCTGGGCACTACCGCCCCATTAGCCTGATGAGCCTGGTCTGCAAGGCCATGGAATGTATCATCTTGGAGCTTATAAACAAGGACATAGGTACCTTCAAACTCTAGACCTCACTCAGTTTGGGTTTGTAAAAGGTAGGTCATGTCTCCTAAACCTGATTGACTTCTTTGAAGCAGCCACCAGAGCCGTGGACGAGGGTAAGGTGGTGCACACAGCATATCTTGACCTTTCCAAGGCTTTCAACACCATCCCTCACTCTGGAATTATAGATAAACTCACTAGACTGGGCATACATCCCTATGTCACAAGATGGGTGGCCAACTGGCTCACTGACAAAAACCCCAGCCAACTCCAAATCCAACTTCAGACCAGTGACAAGTGGAGTACCACAGGGTTCAGTCCTCGGTCATCTCTTATTTGGCACCTACTTTTCAGAAGTCCAGGCTAATACAGCAGGTCTTTGGCTAACGAAATTCACAGATGACTGCAAACTAGGTGCCATACTAGAATCGCTTAGTGATGTGGAAATTCTACAAAGGGGCCTTACTGAGACTGATGCTTGGTGTCAAAGTCATAGCCTCAAGCTCAATGCCAAAAAGTGCATTGTCATCCCCTTTGGGAAAAATACTGTACCCATGAACTACCACATAGGTGGTAGCCTAATAAACACCAAAAGTGTGATAAGAGACATTGGGACACAGGTGGACAGTAGTCTCTCCTTTGATAATCACATTGCCACAGTAGTCAGGAAATCCTTCTATGTGGCACACCTCATCACAAAGGGGTTCACCTCCAGAAAAAAATATGTCATTGTTCCTCTCTACTCATTCCTCATCAGACCCATTATAGAGTACAACACCCCGTTTGGCATGTACCTCACAAGACATCTACAACAACTAGAAAGGTCACAGAAATACCTCACTAAGAGGATTACTGGCCTGAAACAGATGCCATACACAGACCATCTAAAAAAACTCCAGCTCTATCCGTCGCTTATCGCCTAATCAGAGGCAACCTCTGACTAACATACAAAGCTATGTCAAACCCAGATCTGTTGGACATGCTACACTTAAAGAAATCCAAATCTCTCCGAGCCACATGCTCCAGGGACCTAAACCTTGCCACCACAATAAACAGAACATGCTGGGGGATAGATTCCTGTCCCAGAGACTTCCCATGCTCTGGAACAGACTATCCATTCATGTCAAGCAAAGCTCCTCATTAGCCCTCTTTAAGAAAAATCTTGACAAGTGGATGGGAAATAGGAAATTCACCCCGGGGATCACTTCTGTGGCTCTGCAAGACAGTGGCACAGGAAAATAACTTTCTTGGGCGGCGAAAGCTAGGGAACTTTTTTGGTTAGGCTTATATAGGCCCCAGGGCCGATAGCCTAGTACCTACCTATGAACCTAAGAAACCTATGAATAATAAGATGTTTTACTTTGAATCATTGAGTAACAGTTAAGATCTAACTCTGAATTACTACTAGCTTGCTACTAGAAACTACCAGTAGTGATTTTTAGAAAGAAACAGTGACCTGTGAGCTGCAGTTTGTGGAGATGTGCTCAGTATGCTGCAACCTCTTCATCTTTACCCCCAGCCAATGGTGAGAAAGCCAGTGCACCACTTTCTACATTAGGAAACAGTTCTGTGTGAGAAATCATACAAAGGCAAAAGGACTTCTTACATTGTACAACTCCTCACTATGTTTCTGTTATCAGTGGGTGCATCCACTACCTTAGTTTATTCCTCAGTTTGGATATTAAATGACACCAAATCCAGGAAGTTTCAGTCCCTTCTCCATGGCAACCAACAGGAGCCTTCCTCTATGGTGCAATCCAGCCCTCTGGTAGCAGGCACACCTCCAGACACTGCTCCTCCTTACAAACGTGAGGGTCTCCTTTTTTGTACCTGCACTTGGTAATACTGATGCACTCCAGATATCTGCAGAGGTCTTTCAAAAATGTGCCTTACAGCCCACTTATTCATAAAAATTCTTTCCCTACAAATGGAGAGGAAGACAGTTATATATATGAGTATAATCAATTGTATCTTTCCACACCACCAGGACATGTTGCTGCCATGGGCTATTATGTCAGCCAGTATATGAAAGGCACCATTAATCCAACTGTCATTGAATGAACTATGATTCCATAGGAAGACTGCAGCCCCCAAATGTGATGGAAGTAATGGCATAGGCAGTACTTCTGGTAATATATACTAAATTCCAGAGTAGCCTCACTCCCCTTAGTGTAACCCACACACACACACACACACACACACACACACACACCCCACACACAAATGCACACACGCACACAACACACACACACACACAAACACCCACACACACACACACACACATATCCCACAGGCAGTGCATGTTGTAAACAGCAAATTCAAAATAACTAAATAAATAAATAGCTAAATAAATAAATAGCATACTGTTTCAAATAAGAAATCACAAACTAAAGCAAGTAACCTATTTAGCCAACCAGGCATTCTGAAGAAATCAGCTAACAAAATGCATAATGTAATGAACTAAAACAATGGTGAATCTGCCAGGTGTCACTAATCGCTTATATATCTTGTTGCACTAAATAAAAACATACAATTCTAAAAATGTCTGCATCATGGAATGTATGGTGTTTGCCTGCCCTGAAGGCAGCTATCTAATACCACCTTGTAGACCTCCCTCGAATAAATTCCTAGTACCAACTTCCAGACTGAGGTTACCACTACCTTTAACTCTGATTCTACATCTAGTGATCTTTCTGTACCTACCAAAAGGCTGAATAACACGAATCCATATGCATTCATGCTTTACTTGTTTCTCAAAACCTAGAAAACAGACAACCCTTGTCACCCTAATATATCTGCCTCCCAAGTCTGATATACCATACTGCATTTTGGTCTGTATAACTTATAAAGCCATTGATTGAAGCCTTCCCTTCTTCTGTTAAGCATATTATTTATTTATAAATCAATAAATAACAGTAACAATATTAACTGAGATCTTCAGTTGTTTGACAAAGAAAGGCTCTGATTCATCAGCTGACATCATCTCATATTCATATCAGTTTACTGTATATAATGATCCCTACAATGAAGGAGGGATGATGTCACAATATTATCTATATAAATGCTAAATCTGACAACCCCTTGCCTATGTGGGCACACACACACACACACACACACACACACACACACACACACACACACACACACACACACACACACACACACAAATTCTCCCTGCAAAAGTTCTACTGCTCTCCTACTCAGCGTTCACTATTTCTCCCATGCTACTGTGATGCATGCTGTGAAATTCTTTCTAACAAAATTACTTGATTTCAGCCATAATCAAATCCACTTCTCAAGCCAGGAAGTGCAGTTATACTTCCTGCTGAGCATGCTTGCCGACACTTTCTATAAAGTGAGTACATGCTGACAGAAGAAATCTTTGAAGGTATAACAGGAGATAGCAGAGGATTTATTATGGCAAAGCCAGCCCCCCTCATCAAACACCAGGCCCTAGACAGCTGCCCAAGTCACATAGGGCTGGATTCAACCCTGAGGCCAAGCATAACTCACCATGCAAAAGCCTGTACAAGACAGAGTAGAGTGATAAGGGTTTTAGCTGCTCTGTATAAGTTAAGGAGCTCATACCTGAAATTTTCCTGGTGAGAAATGTTTGTGGTTTCTCAAACTGGTCAATATGTTTGCATACATACATACATACCAAGGAGGATCACTATATTCTACTTATAGGCCTGATTAGGAAAGAATAGGTGGGAACGATAATTTTCTTATAATGGGAGAATATACCCTTGTGGTTAGTTAAACTAGGTAGAAAGGCATTGTAGACAACAGAGAATTCATTGTCCACAAAGGTGCCTAGGTCTGTAATAATGATATCAGTTCTAAGAGGGGTATTATTTACGTGGTAGCTGCAGCAGCTATTCTTCATTCCCAAATATCACAATATTGCTTTTTTGACACTGACCTTGAGTCCATGGTCTTGACACCAGGTGCTAGCACAGCCAAAGTCTGCTTACTGAGTATGGCTACAAGTTGTGGAGTTAATCATAGTGCCACATGTGTTATACACCATCAACTGCACCAGCCCATGGGGGATGCTCAATCAGCTTTTGCCCCTTCTATAGCCAACCCGATAACTCTAGGTATTTTGAGACAGTGATGGAACTGCCTCTTACTTACTGAGAATTCTTTGTTGTTACTTCACAATGATTCAATATGTGACAGGTGTCAGTATTTAGTTAACTTGGAAGTTACCTAATATGTGAGAGGTGCAAGTATTTAGTTAACTTGGAAGCTACCTAATATGTGAGAGGTATAAGTATTTAATTAACTTGGAAGCTAACTAATATGTGAGAGGTGTAAGTATTTAGTTAACTTGGAAGCTACCTAATCTGTGAGAGATGTAAGAAATTAACTTGGAAGCTAACTAATATGTGACAGGTGTAAGTATTTAGTTAGCTTGGAAGCTACCTAATATGTGAGAGGTGTAAGTATATATTAACTTGGAAGCTACCTTGTCACCTCAAAATGCATTTAATAAGCGCAACTCATATACACACACAGTCCAGAGCACTTTTTCTAAACCTTCTTATGCTGAGGATGTTAAGACAGCATAGCCAAAGTTTCCAGTGCTAATAACAAAGAAACCTCAGACATCACTCAGCAATTCACCTACATTCATCCTTCAAACCCACAGCCAATACACATATCTCAAAGAGCCATCATGGTGCCTTTATAGCCCACTGAAATGGCATGTAACCATGGTAATGTTTTAGCAGTAGGTGATTCTACTGTCAAGCATAGGAACACCAGCCTCACCAGAAAAAGAATGGTGGTAGTTAGCTGCCTTTCTGGAGCCAGGAGCCAGGATGTGACAATGGCTGTGGATCCCTCCATCCTGATAAATATGATTAGGACCTGATAGTGGTATTCCTGAGGGGTGTTGGCAGTGGTGGTGCAATGGTTAGCATTGTCGCCTCACAGCAAGAGGTTCTCCGGTTTGATTCTCATCTGGAGTGCCTTCTGTGTGGAGTCTGCATGTCCTCCCTGTGGTCGAGTGAGTTTTAAAAACAAAACATGCAGGTGTATGTGTGTGTGTGTGTGTGTGTGTGTGTGTGTGTGTGTGTGTGTGTGTGTGTGTGTGTGTGTGTGTGTGTGTGTGTGTGTTCTGTGAAGGTTGGGTGCCAAGCTGGCAACTCTACACCATAAAAACTCCACTGCCAATACATCCGGTGACCCCTAACAGGAGAAGCTGAAAGACATGTTTTTTGTAGTGGTATTCCTGAGGGGTGAAAGACCTGGAGAGTGCAACCCAGAGGGCCATGAATAATATGACTGAAATTGCATTGCATGTGTCTGAGGCAGAAAATACACCAATCTTGAGAGGCATTTTTCCATAACCCAGAATGATACTTAGATTCAAAGAAAAGATGATTGGCTAGGCAGACAGTGCCATTCTAAAAGGACCCAGTATGTGTCAGCTTGGGATGAGATGGCTGGCAATTCTTCTTGCTTTGCCTGGGATGGTCTGCACCTCTCTTCCCAACTTTTTCATTCTGGCTAAAGCCTTTACTGCCCCAATAATGCCATTTTTTAGGCAGATTCCATCTTCTGGCCATTCCAACCTAATAAATTCTAATTTAGAATACATTAACATGGATCTACTCAGCACTAGGAGACTTAACAAGAAATGTCCAAACTAGAGACGCTCCTGCCATTGAAAACATTTATACATGTGTAGTAACAGATATATGATTTTTAAGCAATGAAAGGACTCCCTCTCCTCATGGGTATCATGCTTATGATGTCTTCAGAACCCCTAGTAATTGTGGGGGAGTATCAGTATTGGTCAAGTGTAGCATCACCTCACAACAGATTCCTTGGAACACCACATGTGAACTAGATGTCCAAATCACCATAAACAAGACTAATTGTTACTTCATAGCTAACTATAGGACACCCTCTATATGGCCCCACTCTGAACATGTTGGCTATCTTGGCACCTGGTTTGGGAGGGTGGCCTAATGGTTAAGGTGTTTGCCTTACAAACACAAGGTGCAGGGTTTGAGTCTCACAACGGATAATTGGCTAGGCTTAAAATGGCTCACAAGGGCAGTTAGCTTAGTACTAACCTATGAACCTATGAACCTATGAACCTAAGCTGAAATTCTCATTCTATCCAACTCCTTTCTACTGGAGGGCTTCAACTATTCATCAATAAACTGGCTGACCTACACTGCAATGGCCAGTTCTTGCGCATGTCCATATGTGTCATCCTGCTTTGTTAACTCAGACCATAAATTAGTGACCTTTTCCTTTAAAATTGGTGGTACATCCCCTGTAAATGCCTCTGTGTTTAGGTCCTTCTCAAAAGCAAACCTTTAGTTACTTGATGAGCTAAATAAATTCCACTATAACCTTCCTCCTCCTCCAATAAATCCAGTTACTAGAGTTGCTACCTTTGTCTATAACTTCTACTCCCACTAAAATACTTGTATTGGTATGACAGTCCCTATCTACACCAAATATAATTATAAATTTAAAAACAAACCCCTATGGAAGAATACACATACAAATAATTTATATAACAAGAAAAATAAATTAATGCTTTTAAGAGGTCTTGTTCTACCTACCTTAGCAGCACACTTAAGCAAACCAGTAAAGACCATAAGTGAACCATAGGAGGCTCAGAATTGAGTATTAATTTAAAATAGAGAGTAAAAAATAAAAATAACTATACATATTTCTGTGACTATGTCAGGAAGTTAACAACTAACACCCACCAACATTTGGGGCTAGCCCACAATAACAATGCGTACTCTGACATGAAGGAAATAGCTAATACCCTAGCTGGAAAATTTAGTTTAAATTTGACTTCACCCTCAGTTATAGCTGTTTCACAGATTTCACAAGCCTAGCCACCTCCTATAATTACTATGGAACAGGTTCTGTAAGCCCTTTTAAAAGCTAAGAACACCTCAACCATGGGACCTGATAAACCCCCAGGTTGTCTGATTATCACTGCCTATTTGAACCCCTACTTAACCTCTTTAATCAGGTTACATCCCTGAAGCCTGGGAAACAGATATCGTGATGCTGTTACACAGGGGTAGCCAGGTCAAAGACCTTAGTAACTATATACCCATTTGTTTCGCTAGCCTCATATGTAAAGTTACTGACTGTATTATCTCAGACCTCATTAATTTGGAATTTAAAAATCTCTTAAACATAGACCCTCCTCAATTTGGCTTTATCAAAGGAAGGTCCTACCTCTTTAACCTCATTTGTTTTTGAAAAAGTAATTAAATCAACGGATAGCATTTATGCAGTATATATAGCATATCTGGGCCTAGCCAAAGTCTCTGAGACCGTTCTTCGTTCAAGCAATATTGACAGACTTGTAAATTTGAATATAAATCCTTACACTGTGCAGTGGATAGCTAACTAGTTGTCTGGCAAAACACATATGGGTAGAGTCACAGATGCCGCATTTAGAAGCCAAAATAGTTGCCAGTGGTGTATCAGTGGGTTCAGTGTTGAGCCCTCTCCTATTTGGTACCTGCTTGGCAGACGTTTAGACCAATAGTTATCTAAGTATAGAAACGAGTACAAATTGGATGTTGTTATGCGATCTTGTACTGACTCACAATTCTCTGAATTAGGTTTGACTGTGTTAACAATTAGTGTAAGGACAATTGTCTCAAATTAAATATGATAAAATGAAGTATAGTTCAGTTTGGCAAACAGAGCATTTTCTCTTACTATATAGGGGACACACCCCTCCAATCAGATGCTGTCACAAGGGATCTAAGTACTTTTACTGATAATTCCTTATCATTTGACTATCATGTATCAACAGCAGTTCATAAAGTCTTATATTTGGCCCAATTAATTTCCAAAGGCATCCTCAGTAGATCCCAAGTTGTTTTGATTCCCCTTAACTCATATGTTATCAGGTCCATTATTGAATATAACGCACCTTTTGGCATGTATCTATCTAAAGCTACCGTTTAACCTGAGAGACCCCAGAGATTCATAACTTAAAAGATAAGTGGCCTCAAAAATCTACATTATTAGGACAGGCTGGCAACCCCCTCTCTCTGTTTTATTTATTTTATTTGAATTTGTTTACCGGGGTAGAGCTCTAATCTAAATGGACCAATTTCAGTTTCGGCCCAGAAGTACACCAAGGTAGCAAAACAAAAGTATACAAGATCTTACAATGAAGTAAAGATAACTACAGTTGAATAAATTCAAACAGGAAATCTAATACAGTTCATTAACACATTTAAAGGGTGTTGTAATAAAAAAAAAAAAAAATATTCTCTTTTCCCGCCTTTGCTGAACTAGATTAGTTCAGATTTCAGGTTTTGCTGAATTCCGGACTATGGTATAGTTTCCTGTGTTGCCCATATCCTTACTTGGATAGGAGGAAGCTTCTCTGTTCACCAGTGAGAGTGGGGAGCTTTGAGCAGTCTGTCTGTCCCTGGAGGAGTGGTCTCAGCCCTGAAACTAGTAGCTTATTGGCTGTTTTGGGTCACTTCCTATCTCTTTCAGTTTCCCTGCTTTAAAACCCGCATTTACATGGTTTTGCACGATTTTGCGTATAGCGCACCATCGGGCACCGCCGCTTAAACGGGTTTAAACTATTCCCAGCTCCACAAAGTCTGCTCTTCACTTTTTCCCTTAGAACTGTTCTAAATCTCAAAGTAAGCACTCTATTTCCATTTTAAAGCCCTGCAGTTGCTCGTATAAGTAATCTTATAAGTAAGCACTAATAAACTAAAGCACTACACCCACTTATACTCCCTTTAAGTACTTGGCTCCCTATTGGTCCTTTTTGATCAGTCAAAAAGTAGTTCCTTATACTATTCTGGCATGTCCAAAAGTCAGTTTCGGGTTTACTCTCCAGTCCAGCTGGTGAATCTGGGAATCTTGAGGCAATGTTACAACTGCCATATGTACACAGACCACCCCCTCCTCCTCCCAACAAGCTCAAATATATGTGAGAGATGCAACTATATAGCCAAACTGGAGGCTGAGCTCTCTCAACCCAGTACTGGCGCAGTCAGACAGGAGGAGAAGGTAACCACACACACCACAAATCCAGTCTCACATAGACCTATCGCAACAGCAAACGAAACACATAAACACACAAAAACATACTCGGAGGCTCTAAATAAAAATCTGCTCAAGCAGCAGAGACCTCCAAAGCAGACATCAAAGCAACTGCTACCCCACAACAACACCCACGTATCACATAGTTCACAAAGTCAGTGTGCCACACAGTCACAGCCCTTAAGGCTAAACAACGCACCTAATACACTTGTAATAGGTGACTCTATTGTCAGACACACTGACATCCCACTCACCAGGCTGAACAAGGAGAAGGCCACTGTAAGCTGCCTGTCAGGTGCCAGGATCCACCACATAACACAAGCACTCAGGTCACTCTAAAGCAAGTACAAATATGACTCTGTCATTGTCCATGCTGGTGTGAATGACCTGAGACGTACCTCCCTGGACTACATGAAAAGAGACATAGAGGAGCTCTCTGATCATGTAGCCCAGGCCACTATGACCCTGACCTTGAGTAGCATCTTACCCTCACCAAGAATGATGCCACAGTATAAAGACAAAATGATCAATTTTAACAATTGGCTAAAGTATTGGTGTCATTCAAAGGAGATCCAGTGTCTGTCATTCTGGGATGACATGCTCGACATGCCACATTGCTTCGCTAGGGACGGCTTGCACCTGTCACCCCTGGGCTTTCGAATATTGGCTAAGGCTCTTGCCACCCCCATAGTGCCTTTTTTAGGCAAGGCTCCAAAGACAAACCCACCTCCATAGACAACACAAGGAAAAAGAAACTAAGGGTAATGCTGCTCAACGCCAGAAGTCTAAACCTCAAGATGCACAAACTCGAGGCTCTCCTCAGTATGGAGAATATCGATATCTGTGCAGTAACAGAAACCTGGTTCAAGGCTCCCAAGAGCACCCCAGCACTACCAGGTTATACCTCATACCATGCTTTTCAGCCCCAAAACTCGGACCGAACCACAAAAGGAGGGGGAGTATCCATATTCATCAAAGATACCCACACCTCCAGGTTAGTGGCACTGCACGAAGCATCAGAAACCATCCATGTGCAACTAACAACGGGCAAAACTGCCTTTCAGTTTGCAGCCTGCTACAGACCACCCTCGCAAACTCAGGAACCCCACTCAGCTTTCCTGAGAACACTGGAGAATATGAAGGTCTCTTCAAACACCATCATATTAGGTGACTTCAACTACCCAAACATAGACTGGGAGCACTACTCAAGCCCCAACACCCTCACCCAACAGTTCCTAGAATTTATAAACTCAAATGCTATGGAACAACTGTTCACCACTCCCACAAGATGGGAAAACATATTGGACCTGATCATCACCAACATGGGGACTCTATGTTGCATACTAGAGGTATACCCCTCATTGGTAAGATCTGACCATAAATTAATCTCACTGGACATCCATATCCTGTCCCCACCCCCAGCCAAGGAAACCACGGTGAAGAACTTCTCAAAAGCAAACTTCACACTTCTCAAAACCGAGGTGGAATCCATCAAAGCCCCCGCACCAGTGGAAAATACGGCCCAAACCGCAGAATCCTTTACAAACGCATTCTATGGACACCTACAGGAATGCATGGATCATGCTATCCCAAATAAAACCAAGACTCACTCCTCCAAAGGCAGGAGACCTGTCTGGTGGACCTCAGCCATAAATAAGCTATACAACAGAAGGAGGAAGCTACTACATGATAGAGCAAAATCCCAAAAAGGGAAGGCATCTCTGATCAGTTCTAGCAAGAAACTACAATCCCTCATAAAATCATCTAAGGCTAGCTTTGAAAAAAAAATTGCACAAGACGATAAAGATAATAACAAGGCCTTCTTTAGTTATGTCAGGAATCTGGGTGGCAACTCCCAGATATGCTCTGAGTTAGTGCAAAATACACAAAAAAAAAAAAAAAAATACACTGAATCCACAGACATTGCCAGCATCCTGGCAGACAGGTTCAGTGCAAACTTCTCCCCCACCTTCACCCCAAAAGAGCAAATGTCTATCCCAACAGAGTGTAGCCTCCCTGACATCACAGATGCACAGGTGAGAGCTGCCCTCTCCAAAGCAAAAAGCACAGCATCAATGGGACCAGACGGTGTCCCGGGCTGTGTCTTACATGAGCTCCAAGAAGAACTGAACCTTCACATAAAGTCACTGTTCAGTCGCAGCCTTACTACAGGATATGTACCCAAGGAATGGCTTACAGCAACAGTGGTCCCACTCCACAAAGGTGGTGCCATAACGGACCCCAGAAACTATCACCCTATAAGCCTGACTAGCCTGGTCTGCAAAGCTATGGAGCGTATCATCATGGAGTTCATAAACAAAGACATTGGGAACCTCCAAACACTGGATCCTACCCAATTCGGCTTTGTTCAGGGCAGATCTTGCCTCTTGAACCTGGTTGACCTCTTTGAAACAGTCACCAAGGCCATAGATGAAGGGAAGGTAGTCCACACAGCCTACCTGGACCTCACAAAAGCCTTTGACACAATACCCCACTCAGGCATTATAAATAAGCTCAACAGCTTAAATATAAACCCCTATGTCACAAGATGGGTTGCAAACTGGCTCAGGGATAGAACCCACATGGTCAGAATTGCAGATGCCATGTCAGACTCTAAACCAGTTACAAGTGGCATCCCACAAGACTCAGTCCTGGGACCTCTCTTGTTCGGTATATATTTCTCTGAGGTACAGGCTAACATGGGAGGACTATGGCTGACCAAGGTCGTAGATGACTGCAAACTGGGTGCCATAATCATCTCGCCGACTGACACAAGCATCCTACAAAAGGGTCTCACAGAGACGGATAACTGGTGCCAGAGCCATGGCCTAAAGCTAAATGCCAAAAAGTGCATAGTCATCCCCTTTGGGAAAAACAAAGTGCCCACAAATTGCCACATAGGTGGTAATCCATTAAGTACAGAAGAAGTAATTAGGGATTTGGGGACCCAAGTAGATAGCAATCTCTCTTTTGACAATCATGTTGCCAAAGTGGTTAGAAGGACCTTCTATATAGCCCACCTTATCATGAAAGGGTTCATATCTAGAACAAGAGAAGTCATTGTGCCCATCTACTCATCACTCATCAGGCCCATAATTGAATACAATGCCCAATTTGGGATGTACCTTACCCGACACCTGCAGCAACTAGAAAGACCCCAAAAGTACCTCACCAAGAGGATCAAGGGACTCAAACAGATGCCCTATGCAGTTAGGCTAAAGAAACTCCAGCTCTACTCAGTTGCTTACCGCCTACTCAGAGGCGATCTGTGCCTGACGTATAAAGCCATGTCCAAACCAGAATTAATGGACATGCTCCACCTCAGGAAATCCAAATCCCTTAGAGCTACACGCTCCAAAGACTTGAACCTCAGCACAGAAATAAATAGGACATGCTGGAGGGACAGATTCATATCACAGAGGATCCCCTCACTCTGGAACAAAATCCCAGTCCAAGTTAGGCAGAGCCCCCTCACTGACCCTCTTCAAGAGAAATCTTGACGAGTGGATGGGAGATCATAGGTTCACCCCTGGGATCTCTTCTGTGTCCCTACTAGACAGAAGCACAGTAAACTAACCTTAAAAGGGCTATCTTCTGTGACCTGCTATACACAGGCACAGTCAACTAATCTAAAAGGGTGGCAAAAGCCAAACACACTCTGGCTAGTCTTATAAATGCCCTAGGGCAGATAACCTAGTATCAACCTATGAACCTATGAACCTATGAACCTATGCATACAGATTATTGCATCATTACAGGTCTATATCACTTCGTCAAATCACAAATCAGCAAACGCCTATTCTTCAAACACCTATTCATCAAATCTACTAATCATCGAACTGAGTTTTCAGTGAAATTTTTCCTAGGGCAAACCAGCAGTTGGCCACCATCTGGAATTTGCCCTTTTCCCACTGTAGTGCAATCTTGGAGTTGGTATGTTTAGTTAGGGGTAGTGTGGGGGGCATAGCCTCCACCTGGGCAGGTGTTACGTTTTATGGTTTTGCTCATGGTTACTAAGATGGACTACCATTTGTTTGCCCTAAGAAAACTTTTGCTGAAAACTCAGTTCGATGATTAGTAGCTTTGATGAATAGGTGTTCGACAAATAGGCGTTCACTGATTTGTGATTCAACGAACTGATATAGACCCCATCACTACATATAGCACTGCGTATTCACATATGCATTACATACAAAATGTAATATGATTTTTATAAACAGGAAGGGGTGGGGGAAAAGTAATTGTGCAGGAGGGTGGTATGAGTAGGCTAGAGATTGCAGGTTAAAGGAGGTGATAAAAGATTTGGAACAATAGTGTACTGATAGTTAGGCATTATATGTGGTAAACCAGATCCCTAAATGTGATCAAGTAGCTTTTCGTACCTTAAGTCTCCTTACTCTCCCTTCTTCACTCACTTCCTTTCTTCTATTAATTTCTCTTCACTGGCATTTTCTCTAAATATACCATAAACCTGCTTTACTATCACTTCATATTGCAATTCCTGATTGTACTATTCTAACTTACCTTTAATTTCTGTAATAAACTAGCTAAAATTTCTCTATAAAATCATTGTCATATAACTTGCATCCATTCTTAACCAATGTTTTCATATTATGCCTAATTTGGTATAATCATTAAAATTGTATTTTGTTTTTGTATTATTTTTAAAGACTGTAAAATTATTATTCTTAAAATGTTTTGCAATAATTTGGAGCTTTTCTCACAGGCCTCCACTGAAAATGGGCTCGTACCCAGCCAGACTTTCCCAGTAAAGAAATGTCAATAAATAAATAAATAAATAAAATAAATAAATAAATACAAGATACTGTGCATGTAGGCCTCTGTAGGCTTGAAAATGTTATACCTAAATAGGCCCCCTCTGAAATGAAGATGAAACGAAGACTAGTGCACACTGGCTTCGATATAGTGCTGACTAGCACTGCTGCATGCTACTCAGATCCTGCCTGCAAAAGGGGATTAACTGTAGAAGTCCATCTTGGATTTTCATGTACCAGGAAGAGCAGCTCATTTCAGCTCAGCAGAATTGTGAACAAGACTGTCCAATGTACCTCAGCTTTGTAGAAAACAATATACGTTCTAACACTGGTTCCAGTGACAATTTCCAACGCCAGATCCCCGCTGTCACACAATCATCTAGGTCCAGCTGTAAAACTGGCTTGACTGTAAAAGTCAGTCTTTGGTTAACAGGCATTTGAAATTGCAGGATTTGCAGAAGCAGGTTTCCTGGAATAGAATGGAGTAAGTGAATCAAGCACGTATGAGCTAATCTCCAGTGCAGATTTCAGTGGCAGTACACTATTCAGAGATATTCCCAGATGCAAAGGGCTTGGTTTTTACTGTCGCTTTCAGTAATTCTGGTGCACAGGTGTGCAGCATCACACAGCTCAGTACAAACACGCACTAAGCTGTACAATGCAGTGAAATTTAAAACAAATTCAAGTACAGTCAATCAAAACATACACTGGTCAACCAAACACCTAGAACAATATAGGTTCCCCTACCCTCAACAGAGAAAATGATTACACTAGTTCCATGCAAACAAATTGAAAGAAATCAAAGGAATCCCCAAATCAGCTTAAAATGGAATTCATAAATGTAAAGAGTGTGAGTCTATTGTCTCTTCCAGTGATTCGGACAAAAGATATGGAGTACTACGCAGGTCAGCACGAATGAACACTAGGCTGTGCAATACAGCTGAATTTTAAAAAAAGCAGAGCCAATTGAAGCACACCACTAACCAGCCTATGTCAAGTAAACACCTAGAGCAATACAGATTCCCCATTCTGTAATCAGAGAAATCAGCAACTCTTGTTTCAAATAAAAAATGCCATAAGTAGGTCATAGGAGTTTCAAACTCAAGTGAAAAAAATCAATTCTCAGATGTAAATGACTTTGTGTCAGTGACCCTTCCAGCAATTCACAGCACAGCTGTTCTGCTCGGGTGCTTCCTATCCCACACTTTCTATTAATTCAGACATATAGATGTTATTTAGCCTTTTTGTACACCTGCATAAAGCAATATTGTTGTAGGAAGTATTTGTGTGTCCAGCAGTGGACAGCTTCCTGTCTGCCCACCATCATGTATTCAGGGTGCGTTCACTCAGAAGGTGAATCTCATACTCCTTAGCTTCCAAGGGGAAGTGGCCATCATATGCTTAGATGCACTCTCTGCCATAATCCCATCACTCAGGTGACCAATTAAACTTAGGCTGCCCATACTGCAGTAGTATTCCCCTTTGTCCTTGGCCTGTTTATTTTTTTTTTAATTTATACTTTGTTGACCAGGATAGTCTCATTCGGCCAGTGGCCTCTTTTCAGTAGTGGCCTGAAATGATATTCACACTGACCAGAGGAAATGTAGCAATGGCAGTGGGGAACCCCCTACCCTTTTTAAATAAGTACTGTGGGATCGTTTACATCCATCTGAGCTACCACCAACTCAGGCAGATGGGGCCTTGTTTAATATCGCATCTGAAGAACGTCACAGTCAAGACTGCAGCACCATCTTATGCTGCACTGCAGTGTCAGCATGTGGAAAACGTAGGCCATGGCCCAATGTAAAAATAGAACCCACAGCCTTCTGACTGTCGAGCACCAAAGACATGTGTTGAGCTACTGAAGCTACTTATCTATAGGAGATATAAGTGTTTTAATATACGCTAAACAATCCACTTATGCTGTACTGACAAGCTCAGAAAAAGGGTGAAACATGGTGTGTCTATAGCTAGTGAGTATGGCTTCATTGGTCTAAATGTACCAGTAAAGATTTTAAAAAGTTAAAGTCAAAAGTCATGAGCATTCAGAAGCCATGTAGCTAAAACATTTGTATTTTCTTCATGGGTCATTTGAATATATCCCATGAGCCTCCTTAAGGTACTATACAGTGAAGAGTTTAGCTTTGCTGGGTCTTTATTGTAGTTTTTGTTTGTAGTTTTTATTAAGTGGTTTGTTGTGTGACCTTTGTACCTTTAGTTTAAATACGGTATTGTTAAACTTTACAAAAAGGATATAAGTTATAACTACAAAATAGATGGTCAAATCATACCAATAGCATATCATTAGCTGGAGTGCTTGTTTGGCTCGCTTGTTGTACTCTGCCTGAATATTACTGATCTCTGTCTGCATTGTATTTTGAATTGAAGTTTTCATTTAAGGTTTGGTTACTTTTTTTATCTTTTTCTTGTATTCCATTTGTTTTGTTTTAAGTTTTCTGTTTTGTTGGAGTTTTAAGAGGTCTTGGCTAGGGTCAGTTAGAAAAGTTAGCAAATAATTCCTTTGCAAATAGTGAATAACATCAGCTTATTAATGGGAGGAGCTGAGAAACAGCATTCTCCATTTAGCTAGAAATATTTGGAGGCATTTCTATTTAGCTGGAGTGCTTGTTGACTTGCTTGCTTTACTCTGCCTGAATATTGCTGCTTTCTGTCTGCATTTTATCTTTCACACCCACCTGCCCAACTGTTGTTATATTTTTAAACTTGATGGCTTTTGAGTTGACTGCCGCTACTATAAATCTGATTATGGACATTACTGCAAGTCCCATCTCATCAGCTCATTTGAATGAGTACTGAGAGATCAGTTGAGAAGGCCCACCCCCTTAGTTTCTCAACCTTGAATTATCTTCTGTTCCCTCCCTTCCCACTTAAAAAAATTGCACTTTATTCAGCTGCTTTTACTGTATTTGTGTTTCTTGCTTCTTTATTACTTTATTTTGCTTTTGCTGCTTGTTCTTAAAAGTGTTCATTTGCATTTATTCTGCTGCATTTATTACTGCTTGTTAGTAGCCTGATTAAATTGTAATTGTTATTCTAAGCCTCTTAGTTTTGATTTAAGCCTAATCTGGGAATTGCTGGTTGAAGACTTATTGTGTCTGTTATTCTAAAAGTGTCTTCGTTCTGGTTTAACCACTTAGGTTCCAGACCAGTTATTCCACAATAGGGAGGTCTGTGGTCTACACTCTTGTAGGAGTATTCTACTGAATTGTTGTTTTATTTGAATTTTTTTTTTTGCTGTTGTGACTGCAGTTTTCTGCACTTTTGAATTTCTAGTACTTTTGTAGGTTAGATTCAGGCTTGCTGAATCTAGACTGTTTAGTATCATTTGAGCACTAAAACCAGCCACCTTACATTAAGAAGGCCCACCTGCACCCTTTTGGCAGAAGTGTGCAGCCAAGGACCCTTCTGAGTTGGGATTGCTGGAATAAGGCTCAGTCTTGGGCTTTCCCTTTGGTTACTTTGTTTAAAATCATTTAACTTCACTTGTATTTAAACATCTTTACCAGGGCTGCTCAGAGATTGCACTGCTGCTCTGTGAGCAACTCAATTGTGCATTGTGAATCAAGTTTTCTACCCATAGCCCTCCATAGAATAGCCACTTTTTGTTAGTTTTACAGCAAAACCTGGTCCATCTACCCCTCTCCCACTAGTTACTACAGTATATACCTGTCATAATGGAAAGACAGTTTCCCACCATTTCTCCAGTCAGCCTGATTGACATGGGCATCCTAAGGCAATGTAGTAATTGTCTCATGTATACTGACAACCAGTTACTCTTAAAACAAACAAATACAACCTGTGAGAGCTGTATCTGTCCTATAACTATGTAATCAGTTCTCTCACATAACAACAAATCAGATATCAAACAGGTTGTCAGCACACACACTTTACCTCTTGCACATAACAAGCTCACAACACATAAACCGACATACGCAGAGATACTTTCTGGAAGCCTACCTAAAGATCAGAGACCTCCCAAGCGCAAACCTACTGCACACAATGCAGACCCAGCAGAATCCACTGCACATAATAATCCATACAACAGTGTCTCAGCCAATAAGATCCTAAGGCAAAACACCTCAAAACTAAATGTCTTGGTCACAGACGTCTCCATAGTAGACACACAGATGTCCCCCTCAACAGGTTGGACAAGGAGAAGATCAGATGCTTGTCAGGTGCCAGGATCTGTCAGATCATGCATGCACTCAAGTCTCTCAACTAGTACCATTATGACTCTGTCATAGTCCACGCTGAAGTGAATGGCTTGAGATGTACCTTACTGGACTATATGAAGAGAGACATGACTGAGCTTACAGATTATGTGCCACAGGCAGGTATGTCCCTAGCCCTAAGCAGCATTCTACCTTCACCCAGGATGATGCCTCAATATAAACAAATGAATGCTGATTTCAATAATTGGTTTAGCTTCTAGTGTTAGTCCAGGGGGTCCAGTATCTTTGCCTGGGAAGACATGGTTGGCACCTCATGGTCAGTCCAGGGGATCCAGTATCTTTGCCTGGGAAGACATGGTTGGCACATCATGTTCAGTCCAAGGGATCCAATATCTTTGCCTGAGAAGACATGGTTGGCACCTCATGGTCAGTCCAGGGGATCCAGTATCTTTGCCTGGGAAGACATGGTTGGCACATCATGGTCAGTCCAGGGGATCCAGTATCTTTGCCTGGGAAGACATAGTTGACACATCATGGTCAGTCCAGGGGATCCAGTATCTTTGCCTGGGAAGACATGGTTGACACATCATGGTCAGTCCAGGGGATCCAGTATCTTTACCTGGGAAGACATGGTTGGCACATTATGGTCAGTCCAGGGGATCCAGTATCTTTACCTGGGAAGACATGGTTGGCACATCATGTTCAGTCCAGAGGATCCAGTATCTTTACCTGGGAAGACATGGTTGGCACATCATGTTCAGTCCAGGGGATCCAGTATCTTTGCCTGGGAAGACATGGTTGGCACATTATGGTCAGTCCAGGGGATCCAGTATCTTTACCTGGGAAGACATGGTTGACACATCATGGTCAGTCCAGGGGATCCAGTATCTTTATCTGGGAAGACATGGTTGGCACATTATGGTCAGTCCAGGGGATCCAGTATCTTTACCTGGGAAGACATGGTTGGCACATCATGTTCAGTCCAGGGGATCCAGTATCTTTGCCTGGGAAGACATGGTTGACACATCATGGTCAGTCCAGGGGATCCAGTATCTTTGCCTGGGAAGACATGGTTGACACATCATGGTCAGTCCAGGGAATCCAGTATCTTTGCCTGGGAAGACATGGTTGGCACCTCATGGTCAGTCCAGGGGATCCAGTACCTTTGCCTGGGAAGACATGGTTGGCACATCATGTTCAGTCCAGGGGATTCAGTATCTTTGCCTGAGAAGACATGGTTGGCACCTCATGGTCAGTCCAGGGGATCCAGTATCTTTGCCTGGGAAGACATGGTTGGCACATCATGGTCAGTCCAGGGGATCCAGTATCTTTGCCTGGGAAGACATGGTTGACATATCATGGTCAGTCCAGGGGATCCAGTATCTTTGCCTGGGAAGACATGGTTGACACATCATGGTCAGTCCAGGGGATCCAGTATCTTTACCTGGGAAGACATGGTTGGCACATCATGATCAGTCCAGGGGATCCAGTATCTTTGCTTGGGAAGACATGGTTGGCACATCATGTTCAGTCCAGGGGATTCAGTATCTTTGCCTGGGAAGACATGGTTGGCACATCATGGTCAGTCCAGGGGATCCAGTATCTTTGCCTGGGAAGACATGGTTGACACATCATGGTCAGTCCAGGGGATCCAGTATCTTTGCTTGGGAAGACATGGTTGGCACATCATGATCAGTCCAGGGGATCCAGTATCTTTGCCTGGGAAGTTATGGTTGGCACATCATGGTCAGTCCAGGGGATCCAGTATCTTTGCCTGGGAAGACATGGTTGACACATCATGGTCAGTCCAGGGGATCCAGTATCTTTGCCTGGGAAGACATGGTTGACATATCATGGTCAGTCCAGGGGATCCAGTATCTTTGCCTGGGAAGACATGGTTGACACATCATGGTCAGTCCAGGGGATCCAGTATCTTTACCTGGGAAGACATGGTTGGCACATCATGATTAGTCCAGGGGATCCAGTATCTTTGCTTGGGAAGACATGGTTGGCACCTCATGGTCAGTCCAGGGGATCCAGTATCTTTGCCTGGGAAGACATGGTTGACACATCATGGTCAGTCCAGGGGATTCAGTATCTTTGCCTGGGAAGACATGGTTGGCACATCATGTTCAGTCCAGGGGATCCAGTATCTTTGCCTGGGAAGACATGGTTGGCACATCATGGTCAGTCCAGGGGATCCAGTATCTTTGCCTGGGAAGACATGGTTGGCACCTCATGGTCAGTCCAGGGGATCCAGTATCTTTGCCTGGGAAGACATGGTTGGCACATCATGTTCAGTCCAAGGGATCCAATATCTTTGCCTGAGAAGACATGGTTGGCACCTCATGGTCAGTCCAGGGGATCCAGTATCTTTGCCTGGGAAGACATGGTTGGCACATCATGGTCAGTCCAGGGGATCCAGTATCTTTGCCTGGGAAGACATGGTTGACACATCATGGTCAGTCCAGGGGATCCAGTATCTTTGCCTGGGAAGACATGGTTGGCACATCATGGTCAGTCCAGGGGATCCAGTATCTTTACCTGGGAAGACATGGTTGGCACATCATGGTCAGTCCAGGGGATCCAGTATCTTTGCCTGGGAAGACATGGTTGGCACATCATGGTCAGTCCAGGGGATCTAGTATCTTTGCCTGGGAAGACATGGTTGGCACATCATGGTCAGTCCAGGGGATCCAGTATCTTTGCCTGGGAAGACATGGTTGGCACATTATGGTCAGTCCAGGGGATCCAGTATCTTTACCTGGGAAGACATGGTTGGCACATCATGTTCAGTCCAGAGGATCCAGTATCTTTACCTGGGAAGACATGGTTGGCACATCATGTTCAGTCCAGGGGATCCAGTATCTTTGCCTGGGAAGACATGGTTGGCACATTATGGTCAGTCCAGGGGATCCAGTATCTTTACCTGGGAAGACATGGTTGACACATCATGGTCAGTCCAGGGGATCCAGTATCTTTATCTGGGAAGACATGGTTGGCACATTATGGTCAGTCCAGGGGATCCAGTATCTTTACCTGGGAAGACATGGTTGGCACATCATGTTCAGTCCAGGGGATCCAGTATCTTTGCCTGGGAAGACATGGTTGACACATCATGGTCAGTCCAGGGGATCCAGTATCTTTGCCTGGGAAGACATGGTTGACACATCATGGTCAGTCCAGGGAATCCAGTATCTTTGCCTGGGAAGACATGGTTGGCACCTCATGGTCAGTCCAGGGGATCCAGTACCTTTGCCTGGGAAGACATGGTTGGCACATCATGTTCAGTCCAGGGGATTCAGTATCTTTGCCTGAGAAGACATGGTTGGCACCTCATGGTCAGTCCAGGGGATCCAGTATCTTTGCCTGGGAAGACATGGTTGGCACATCATGGTCAGTCCAGGGGATCCAGTATCTTTGCCTGGGAAGACATGGTTGACATATCATGGTCAGTCCAGGGGATCCAGTATCTTTGCCTGGGAAGACATGGTTGACACATCATGGTCAGTCCAGGGGATCCAGTATCTTTACCTGGGAAGACATGGTTGGCACATCATGATCAGTCCAGGGGATCCAGTATCTTTGCTTGGGAAGACATGGTTGGCACATCATGTTCAGTCCAGGGGATTCAGTATCTTTGCCTGGGAAGACATGGTTGGCACATCATGGTCAGTCCAGGGGATCCAGTATCTTTGCCTGGGAAGACATGGTTGACACATCATGGTCAGTCCAGGGGATCCAGTATCTTTGCTTGGGAAGACATGGTTGGCACATCATGATCAGTCCAGGGGATCCAGTATCTTTGCCTGGGAAGACATGGTTGGCACATCATGGTCAGTCCAGGGGATCCAGTATCTTTGCCTGGGAAGACATGGTTGGCACATCATGGTCAGTCCAGGGGATCCAGTATCTTTACCTGGGAAGACATGGTTGGCACATCATGATTAGTCTAGGGGATCCAGTATCTTTGCTTGGGAAGACATGGTTGGCACCTCATGGTCAGTCCAGGGGATCCAGTATCTTTGCCTGGGAAGACATGGTTGACACATCATGGTCAGTCCAGGGGATTCAGTATCTTTGCCTGGGAAGACATGGTTGGCACATCATGTTCAGTCCAGGGGATCCAGTATCTTTACCTGAGAAGACATGGTTGGCACATCATGGTCAGTCCAGGGGATCCTGTATTTTTGCCTGGGAAGACATGGTTGGCACCTCATGGTCAGTCCAGGGGATCCAGTACCTTTGCCTGGGAAGACATGGTTGGCACATCATGTTCAGTCCAAGGGATCCAATATCTTTGCCTGAGAAGACATGGTTGGCACCTCATGGTCAGTCCAGGGGATCCAGTATCTTTGCCTGGGAAGACATGGTTGGCACATCATGGTCAGTCCAGGGGATCCAGTATCTTTGCCTGGGAAGACATGGTTGACACATCATGGTCAGTCCAGGGGATCCAGTATCTTTGCCTGGGAAGACATGGTTGGCACATCATGGTCAGTCCAGGGGATCCAGTATCTTTACCTGGGAAGACATGGTTGGCACATCATGGTCAGTCCAGGGGATCCAGTATCTTTGCCTGGGAAGACATGGTTGGCACATTATGGTCAGTCCAGGGGATCTAGTATCTTTGCCTGGGAAGACATGGTTGGCACATCATGGTCAGTCCAGGGGATCCAGTATCTTTGCCTGGGAAGACATGGTTGACACATTATGATGCTTTGCCAGAGATGGTCTTCACTTGTCGCCTCTTGGCTTTTGGTTACTGGCAAAGGTACTTGCCTCCTGCATAGTGCCTTTTTTAGGCAGTGTCATAAAAACAAAATTCCTGATGTAAAAAAATCCACTAGAGACAAACTGAAGGTTCTGCTGCTTAATGCTAGGAGACTAAATCAGAACCTGCACTCCCTGGAAGTGCTCCTCACCTTGGGAGATGCCGATGTCTGTGCAGTCACAGACATTATTCGAGGCCACAGAGAGCACCTCGGCCATGCCATACCAACTCTGAGATTTCCCTGGGAAGAAATTCGCTGTTCTGTTCCTTTGATATTCTGTGGTTTCGTGCATTTGGGTTTGACAAATGAGCATTCGCTCATGTAATAGGAACCCAACTCAGCTGTACCTGAACTGATCAAAACAAAATCCTCACAGTAAAACAAGCTACCGTGGTGGATGTCAAGCATAAATACGTTATATAACAAGAGGAAGAAACTAATGTCTAAAAACAAGAGGAAACTGACTCAGAAGAAGAAAGACACCCTCCATGCTTGAACAAGCAAATTAGATATCTTGTGAAGTCCTCTAAAGCCAATTACAAAGCTAAACTAGCATCCCTAGCTAAGGATAATCACAAGGCATTCTTTAACTACGTCCCTAAAAGCAAAGGCCCAGCTTTGTGCCAAAGTAGTAGTGAATGGTACCACTCATACTGACCCTGAGGACATTACCAACCTGCTAGCAGACAGATTTGGTACAAATTTCACCCCCCCCATCCCCAACAAACATACCCCAAAGTTACCTGTCTCCTACCTAGTATCTCCAAAGAGCAGGTCACACCCAAACTCTCCATGGCCAAAAACACAGTCTCTATGCTACTGGTTAACATCCCAGGCTGCCCACTAAATGGTCTAAAACAAGACCTAGTGGAACCACTTAGCACTCTCTTCAACCACAGTCTGTGTACTGGCTTTGTCTTGGCAGAGTGGAAAACAGCAACAGTAATTCCCTTGCACAAAGGGGGTCCATCAACTGACCCAGGGAGCTATAGACCCATAAGCCTAACCAGCCTTATCTGCAAGGCCATGGAGAGAATCATCATGGGACCTTATCAATAAAGACATTGGTGACCTTTAAACTCTTGACCTGACCCAATTTGGCTTTGTTAAGGGTAGACCATGCTTATTAAACCTGGTGGACCTCTTTGAGAATGTCACCAAAGCCCTGGATGAAGGCAAAACAGTACATACAGCCTATTTTGATTTAGTGAAGGCTATTAACACAATTGCCCACTCAGGCATCATTGAGAAACTCACCCAGCTGGGAATTAACCCATATATCATTAGATGGGTAGCCAACTGGCTCACTGACAGAACACATGCAGTCAAAGTTGGGTATTCCACCTCTACCAGCAGACCAGTTACCAGTGGTGTACCACAAGGGTCTGTACTGGGGCCCCTACTGATTGGAAGTTATTTATCAGGAGTCCAGGCAAAAATAGATGGCCTGTGGCTTACCAAGTTTGCCAATGACTGCAAACTGAGTGCAATCACTGAGTCCCCAAACAATGTTGACATAATACAAAAGAGGCTTACACAGTCAAATAATTGGTGCCAAAGCCACAGACTTAAAGTAAATGCAATAAAAAGTGTTATCATCCCTTTCAGCAAAGGGGAAGTCCCTGCAAATTACAATATTAACAGTACCCCCCCTTAGTTCTAACCCTGTGATGAGACATTTAGGAACACACTTTGATAGCAACCTTAACTGCAATCACCATGTGTCTACAGTGGTAAGGAAGCCCTTCTGTGTTGCACATCTCATAAGTAAGGGTATTGCGTCTAGAACTAAGGATGTTATAACTCCCCTGTACTCATCTCTCATCAGACCACTAATAGAGTACAACGCTCCGTTCTGTATGTACTTCACCAGACACCTGCAGCAGCTGGAGAGATCGCAGAGGTTTGTCACAAAGAAAATTCAGGGGCTTCAACACATGACCTACATGGAAAGACTGAAGGCCCTCTCACTGCACTCTGTATCTTATAGGCTGCAGAGAGGTGACTTGTGCCTAGCCTACAGAGCAGTCTTGGAACCTGCCCTGATGGAAATGCTGCACATCCAGAAGTCAAATGGGACACGATTCACTCACTATAGGGATCTTAACCTAGCCTGTGACATTAACAGGACATGCTGGAGAGACAGATATGTTTCCCAGAGATTGCATTCTTAGCACCTCTGGAACAAACTACCAATTCACATAAAACAGAGCTCCTCAATGACCCTGTTTAACTTAAACAACTGGAAGGGAGATCGTAAATTTACCCCGGGGGTGTCACCTATGTCCCTTTTGGATAAGGTCAGTCAGTGCTGATCATAGACTTGTGCTACAAATATCGACCATACAACTTGGTCAATAAGGGAACAAGGGTATAACATGGTATAGGCTTATAAAGGCCCTAGGCCAATAGCCTAGTAACCTCCTATGAACCTATGAATCTATGAACCTATGAAAGATGTAGGATCAAAGGTGGATAACAATTTAAAGTATGGACCAATGCGTAGATACCCAAGTAAGACAATTATGTTCTGTAGTCCAACCAGTTATTAAGGGCATGTCTAGTCACTCCAGGGAGAGCGTTACACTGATCTGACCTATTACTGAGCACATTCCAATGTCTTTGAACAACCAACCTGAAAAAAAGAAAAGAATTTTTTTTTTAAAATGGGGGGAAAATCCTTACCAAAAATATTGTAAGCTTGGAAAATGTGAACCTGGCAGAAAAGCTTCAGGAACTGCCATAATAATCCTGATCATTCATGTGACTTCTGTCGTCTACAAAGTAATGTCCGAACTTATTTTGTTGGGAAATGTAGTATTAAATCAGGGAGCCTAATACTAAAAATAAGTAATAATAAAAGCAAATAAAAAAAACAGGAGTAACCACAGTGTAAAATATAACTAAAAAAAGTAACTACAGTGTAAAATACATGACAGATGCTTGATGCAACACACTCCAGAAATAAATATATGATAAGCTTCCCCATACAAACAAGAAAAGTCAGTCATTAACTTTGTTCAAGAATAAAATATCTATCTATATATGTGTGCTTGTGTGTGTGTGTGTGTGTGTGTGTGTGTGTGTGTGTGTGTGTGTGTGTGTGTGTGTGTGTGTGTGTGTGTGTGTGTGTGTGTGTGTGTGTGTGTGTGTGTGTATCTACTTCAGTAGATTGACTTACCAGAAAACTGAAGCCCAGATACCCAAGATGAAAGAACCGAACAGACCAGGACACTGAACATACAAAACAACACTGGGAAAATGGTTAAGTTGTCCAACACCACCACGTAAACAAACCACACTAAAGTCAACCCACCTAAGTGGTATCTGGGCTTCAATTTTCAGGTAAGTCGGTCTACTGAAGTGGACCCATGTGTGTGTATGTGTGTGTGTGTGTGTGTGTGTGTGTGTGTGTGTGTGTGTGTGTGTGTGTGTGTGTGTTGTGTGTGTGTGTGTGTGTGTGTGTGTGTGTGTGTGTGTGTGTGTGTGTGTGTGTGTGTGTGTGTGTGTGTGTGTGTGTGTGGGTGAGTGTGTATATGGGTCCCTATCAGTTTTCAGAAACTCAAAAATCATACGGTTGAGACCATATGATCAAGTTTTTGAAAACTCAAACCTTTTGAATGGAGATCATGATACAGTAAGGACTGGAAAATTTTAACCTTTTCCTCACTGTAGTGTAATCTCAGAGTTGGTATATTCAATTTGCAGGGCGTGTGGGGGTGCAGGGGGGATTACCACTGTGCAAAAATGTAAAAAAAAGGTAGATTCTTCTGTTTTTTTTTTTTTTATGTTCGAGATTTTGGAAACTCGATAATATGATCTTGACCATATAAATTTTGAGTTTCTAAAAACTCAGTCTTCTGACATAGACCTATACATATATATATATATATATATATATATATATATATATATATATATATATATATATATATATATATATATATATATATATATATGTATATGGGTCTACGTCATAAGATCGACAGACCATTTGATCGACATTCATTTGGTCGACAACCAGTATTCAAGGCAAAAACCTGGGAATTGCCACCCTCCCCAATGTTGTGCAACCCTGGAGTTGATATACATAGTTGGGGGGGAACAGCCCCCCACATTGGGTGGTGTGGGAGGCGAAGCCCCCCACCTATTTTCATTTAAATGTTGTATTTTCATGTTTTAAATGGAAATAGGTGGGGGGCTTTGCCCCCCCCACACCACCTAATGTAGGGGACTGTGCCCACCACACTCCCCCTAACTCTATATATCAGCTCCAGGGTCGCACAACATTGGGGAGGGGGGCAAATCCCTGTTAAGTGTCTTGAATACTGGCTGTTGACTAAATGGTCTGTCGACCAAATGAATGTCGATCAAATGGTCTGTCGATTTTATGAAGTAGACCCATATATATATATATATATATATATATATATATATATATATATATATATATATGTGGGAACCATAGTTATGCATGAACGGCAATTTCACTGAAAGTGAAACTGCCGATCATACATTCGTGAAAGTGCTTTTCATGAAAAAAGTACTTTTGCGAAAGTGTGATAATAAATAGGGGAAATCAGTGGGGAATGGCTGTTGCTGAGATCGGAGTACAGTGTGGATAAGGGAATATTCCCTTTTCCCCGCTGTAGTGTGATCTCAGAGTGAGAATATAAAAGTAGGTGGGTGGGGGTGCAGGGGGGGCTTACCCGCCTGCATTAATGTTAGTTATGTGTTTTTTTTTTTTTTGTTTATGCTAGGGACTTTAGCAAAAATGCTTTTTCGGTAAAAGCACTTTTGCTAAAGTGTGTTCGGTAGATGTGGATTCGGACTATTGAACTTTCGCTCAATAGTATGAGATCCATATATATATATATATATATATATATATATATATATATATATATATATATGTGTATATATACATACGGGTCCATCGAAGTTACGTTTCTTTGAAATGTAATTTGACGACCTCTTATTCCCAAAAGTGCATTTGTTCGGAAATGCACTTTCTCAAATAACCATGTAACCGAAAAGCAACGGAGGTTGTTGTTCAGATTGTGGCACAGTGGGGGTAAGGGAATACTCCCTTTTTCCGACTGTAGTGCAATCTCACACTGAGAATATATAAGTATTGGGGGTGTGGGAGGTGCAGCCTCCCACATGGGGGGTGCAGTACGGCTTGCCCCCCTGCATACATGTGGTTAGTGTTGCCATGTATTTTATTTTTTTTGTGTATTTTTGTTTTTCGGTTATTCACGAAAGTGCATTTTCAAATAAATGCATATTCAGGAATAAGGGGTTGCGAAATTACAATTCAATGAAATGTAATTTCATTCAATGAAATGAGACCCATATATACATATACGCATCTGTGTATGTGAATATACATATATATATATATATATATATATATATATATATATGTGTGTGTGTGTGTGTGTGTGTGTGTGTGTGTGTGTGTGTGTGTGTGTGTGTGTATGTGTGTGTGTGTGTGTGTGTGTGTGTGTGTGTGTGTGCATATATATATATATATATATATATATATATATATATATATATGGGTTTATATGAAAACATCAAAAGCCGACAATATCAAAGACCAAATCGTTGAGACGAAAGCATCAAAACCTCAATTCAGCGAACAACCAGATCATCGAATCCATTCCCATGGTAAGTAACCTGTTGGTCAACAAGGTGGACTTTGCCCTTTCCCCAACTGTAGTGCGATCTTGGAATTGATATATTTAGTTGGAGGGGGTGTGGGAGGCAGAGGGATGGTACAGGTTTGTTTTCGTTAATTGTGGTATGAGTGGTTAGTTACCATGTTTTGAAGTAGAAACATATCTATATATATCTATAGATATATAAATATATATATATGAATATATGTAAATAACTTTTAATTTGCTCCTAGTGCTCTCATTTATCATGCTTACAAATCTTTACTAAAACTTCTTGCTATTATTATTTTTCTCTTAGCTATATTTGTAACTCTGTTTTTTTAATGTTTAATGTTTTTTAATGTTTTTTTAATGTTTAATATTTTCACTTGGAGCTTTTCTCCTCGGGCCTCTGCTGAAAATGGACATATACCCAGTTGGACCAGCCCGTCAACAAATGTAAAATAAATAAAATAAAAATAATTAAAAAAAAAAAATATATATATATATATATATATATATATATATATATATATATATATATATATATATATATATATATATATATATATATATATATATATATATATATATATATATATATATATATATATATATATATATATATATATATATATATATATATATATATATATATGTATATATGTGTGTGTGTGTGTGTGTGTGTGTGTGTGTGTGTGTGTGTGTGTATATATGTTAATATATATTGTTTATACTTTACATTTTATTTAAAATGGATCTATGTTTTGAAATGTCGAAACTTGTCAATGGAGATAGCCGTAAAGTGCAGAACGGGAACTTTACTGTTCTCTTCAATGTAGTGAGATCTCAGAGTTTGTATATTTAAGTAGCAGGGGGCGTGGGGGGGCACAGCCTTGCACATGGGGGTGACGGTGGGGCTTGCCCCCTGCAGAAACATGACATAGGAAGTTTTAACATTTTAGATATATTTTCGTTTCGATTTTTTTTTATTTCGAACAAAAAGTTGAGATCCCTCATCAAATCCTCTAAAGCCAGCTATGAAGGCAGAATTGCGGCAGACACTAAAAACAATCATAAAGCCGTCTATAGTTATATCAAGAACCTCCACGGCAATACCCAGATTTGTTCTGAGATTCTGCACAATGGTATCTCCAATACTCAGCCAACAGATTTTGCCAACATACTGGCCGACAGATTCATTGCCAACTTTACCCCTCTCTCTTCCCGCCTAAAGGACTAATCACAATTCCGGGAGAATTCCAGGCACCCAGCATTACTGCAGAACAGGTTAAAGCTGCATTGTGCAAGGCCAATAATACAGCTTCTATGGGACCCAGTAATATCCCTGTCTGTATTCTACATGAACTACACAGCGAACTGACACCACATCTGTGTGCCCTGTTCAGTTACAGCCTCACCTCAGGCTTTGTCCCTACCGAATGGCACACTGCTACAGTCATCCCTCTCCATAAAGGGGGAGCGACTACAGACCCTGGGATTTATCACCCCATTAGCCTGATGAGTTTGATATGTAAAGCTATGGAGCGCATCATCTTGGACCTGATTAAAAAGATATAGGAAATCTCCAAACTTTAGACCCCATGCAGTTTGGCTCTGTGAAAGGGGGCTCATGCCTGCTCAACCTGGTTGACTTCTTTGAGTCAGTCACCCGGGCTGTGGATGAAGGTAAGGCAGTGCATGCAGCCTACCTCGATCTGGCCAAGGCCTTTGATACCATTCCTCACTCAGGAATTATTGATGAACCCACCAAACTAGGCATCAACCCCTATATCACTAGGTGGGTTGCAAACTGGCTCACAGATAGAACACACAGTATGAAAGTAGTGGACTCCAAGTCAGACTGCTGACCAGTCATGAGTGGAGTCCCTCTGGGATAGGTCCTGGGTCCTCTCCTGTTCAGCATCAACGTCTCAGAAGTCCAGGCCAACAGAAGGGGACTCTGGCTGACCAAGTTCACAGACAACTGCAAGATGGGAGCCATTATTAACTCCCCAAGTGATGCAGATATCCTACAGAAAGGCCTCACTGAAACCAATGACTGGTGTCAAAACCATGGCCTTAAGCTTAACACCAGAAAATACGTCATCATCCCCTTTGGTAAAAACTCAGTTCCCACTATTTACCACATTGATGGGAGCCCACTGAAACTGAATGCGTTATAAGAGATCTGGGGAGGCAGGTTGACAGCAACCTCTCCTTCGACCACCACATTGCTACTGTGGTCAGAAATTCCTTCTATGTGGCACATCTCATTACCAAGGGTTTTGCATCGAGGAAGAAGAGGTCATCATCTCTCTCTCTGTACTCTTCCCTCATTAGACCAATCATTGAGTATAATGCCCCATTTGGCATGTACCTCACTAGACACCTGCAACAGCTGGAGGGCCCACAGAAGTACCTCACAAAGAGGATCCTAGGCATTAAACACATGTCCTACATGGACAGACTCAAAAGACTCCAGCTATTCTCTGTCTCATATCGTCTACTTAGAGATAATCTCTGCTTGACTTACAAAGCCATGTCTGACCCAGCTCTGTTAGAAATGCTACATCTAAAGAAATCCCAATCCCTCCACACCACACGGTCTAGAGACCTCAACCTCATTACCACAATCAACAGAACATGCTGGTGGGACAGGTTCCTCACCCAGAGACTGCCCATGCACTGGAATAGACCTCATTACCACAATCAACAGAACATGCTGGAGGGACAGGTTCCTCACCTAGAGACTGTCCATGCTCTGGAATAGACTTCCCATACATGTCAAGCAGAGCACCTTGCTGACCCTCTTCAAAAGAAATCTTGATGAGTGGATGGGTAATAGAAAGTTCACCCTGTAGATCACACCAGTGGCTCTTCTTGATAGAGGCACTGGGAACTAACGTTAGGCGGCACGATGCCAGGGCACTTCTTTGGGCTAGGCTTGTAAAGGCTCCAGGGCCTTTAGCCTAGTACACACCTATGAACCTATGATATTTCAAAACTTTGATCCTCCGGACTTCGGTAATCAGATGTTCGACGTTTTGAAATTTTTAGATTTGGTAGGGGACCTAAATATAGCTAGATATAGATAGATTGATATAGATATATATAAATACACACACACAAACACCCTGAATCTTTAGATACTGCTTTTACAAATGCATTTTAATATTTTTTGAAGTTAGGGGATCTTCTCTACCATTTGAATTATATGGAAAATGAAACACATTACATGAGTGATACTTTACGTTAGCATGAGAATACAACTCATATAAGCTGTCAGTGTTTTTCATTGAATTATTATGACTGTACTAATGAAAAGAGAAACGTGCAGTGCTCTCAGTTTAAATTGACACAAGATAAGAAAAATATCAGCGCTGTGTAAATGTTAAGTCATTTGTCATTGGTCTAGTAATGTTTAAAGCAGGCCCTAGTAATAAGAAGGAACATTCGCCTCTACAGTAAATGTCAAATCAGCACTTTTTGGTTTCATTACGGTACAGAATGATGCAATTATATATGCATTAATAAGCTCACAGAATTACAGATGATCAACATCTGAAGAAGGGGAAAAAAGACCAGCAGCAACAATAAAAATCTCGTTATTGATCTGGAATTACATTACAATAACAATTATGGATTTTTTCAGTTGAAAATATTAAGTGTGGCACCTCTCAGTGAGTAACAACACTACAATGCGGAAAGATTTTGGCATTCATAGCTGATGGAAAGACCAAAGCAAATTTTTATAAACTTAGAGGATGTAGAAATATTTCACTTATTCTGAAGAAGTAAGGCATATTTATAACCGGCAACAAAATGCATGCTAGAAGTGACCTGCCTTTAACGATATGAGTGGCAAGGAAAAGGAGATTATGCATTTCACTGTTCGTTAGTGGAGAGGGTTAATGATCACATCTTCAGGCATGACTGGGGTCAGATACCCTGCAAATAAAGAGATAAATACTTAAAAATAAGGCTTCAAACAGCTATGTATTTGCACAGTGTACCATTATATTAAACAACTTAGATAATTAGCAGAGTAAAGCTGCTGTATATATGCCCTTTACTGATATACTGGTTAAATGTTATGCATGCCAGCATATATACACATACTATTCCTTTATCTTAACTCAAGGAGAATTCCCAGTTATTGCAGTGACTTGTATTTTGTTTATGGAACTATGTATATTTGTCTGAATGTCTATATATTTCAGTTTATCAGTCGATAGTTAGCTCACAGGATTAAGACTCTTAGTTGTCAATGAACTGCTTCCTGTAGTCAAGGGTACAGGGTTTGACTCTTTCTACCTCCATTTTTCTTTTGTCATTTAACCAGACAGTGCTCCCAAGTCACTCCTGTAAAGGTAGCTTTGTCCATTTGGCTTACCAAGTAACTAACCTGATTAATAAAAAAAAAAAAAACATGTATCTACCTATGAACCTATGAAAGAGAACAAAATACAGAAATGAGCTTTTTTTCTTATATGTTTCCTGTACCTCTGCCGGGTGAACATCAAGTCTTAGTCTTTATTTACTGTTTAGTAACCAGGTAGGTGGGCTACTCCAAAGACCCTTTTCAGTCATGACCCGGACATACATTTCAGAGTGAAACTAATAAAACAATACAGTCAATCAGCCTTCTTGCAAACATAAATCCCATACAAGTCATTTTAAGGATGAAGTACAGTGAAGAAGATATAGGTTCATAGGTTAGTACTAAGCTAACTGCCCTTGTGAGCCATTGTAAGCCTAGCAAATTATCCCTTGTGAGACTCAAACCCTGCACCTTGTGTTTGTAAGGCAAACACCTTAACCATTAGGCTACCCTCCCAACCAAATAAACAGCCTCTACAAGTCTTGAACCCAGGACCTTCACACAATAGTCAATGTGATTTACCACTAAGCCAGGTCAGATATGATGAAAGAATAGTAATAAGGAAAATTATATAAATTGAATTTTATACAACAGAAGTTTTAGTAAAAGGTTAATAAAAATACCATTTCAAATTACAAACACACACACACACACACACACACACACACACACACACACACACACACACACACACACACACACACACACACACACACACACACACACACACACATGCACGCATGCACGCACACATGCACACACACACACACACACACACACACACACACACACACACACACACACACAGACACACACACACACATATATATATATATATATATATATATATATATATATATATATATATATATATATATATATATATACATAATAGCAGCAGTAGAAGTGGGGAGAAAATGCATTTCTTTGACTACACAGTTTAATAATAATCTGGTTATTTCTATATGATGATGCTCAGTAAATGCTAACTTGAACCCTCTGGGTGTGGCTTGGCATTTTATGTCAGAGAGGAGCTTGTTCCACAATGGCATGCCAAGCGTAAAGAATGCGCACTTACCAATGACTGTTTTAAAGTGGAGATGGCTACGGAAGCTCCAATAGGTTTAGTGGCTGCTTCTCACGGCATAGTTTTGTTCTCTGATAGAAAGTTTTCTTTTTAGGAGTAGACAGTAAGCATTGCTTAGGATATTATATAATAAGGTGCCTAGGAGGTAGGTTGCTCTTTCTGTTACTAGACACTATTTGAGTCTGTTAAGTGGGTACCATTTGTGAGAGTAAGCATCTGTGAATAACACAAATCTTCAAATTTTGTTTTCCGCTGTCTGTAGCCTATGTGCATTAAGGACAGAATGAAAGTCTAGTAAAGGGAGGCCATATCTGACTTTGGGGAGGAGGACA
The DNA here is from genome assembly GCF_019279795.1 of Protopterus annectens. NCBI lineage: Eukaryota > Metazoa > Chordata > Ceratodontiformes > Protopteridae > Protopterus > Protopterus annectens. Next base: position 1,369,601,706 of record NC_056747.1, on the reverse strand, counting down.
TTTTTGGCAAGTGGTATGTGTGCAGAAGAGAGAAGATGTGAGATGATTCAGTAGGGTGAATGCTTTATTAACCATATTATTAGTGTGCATGGTGAAGGAAAGCAATGGATTCTGGGTAAGGCCTATGAATATGTTATTTAGATTCATGTGGGATGATATTAGAATGATTGTGTGCACTGCTGTTTGGTAGATGAGGAAGTTTATGGGGAGAGAATAACATGATGTTGTATTTTTTTTTTTTTTTTTTTGTAATTGGTTAGTAGTTTGTTATATTCTGTCCATAAGCAAAGTTTGGAGAAGGAGTGCTGGAGATGATTTTGAAGTACAAAAGATACTTTTATTGGCTTATAGCTAGAATACCATCACCATGCAGACTAAGGTTTAATTCTTGGAGGTCTTCAATAAGATCATTAAAGAAAGCAGAAAAGTAAGGCCACAACACTCTAATACTGGGGATGCCAACAGATGGTAGTTGGCTGTTAGAATTAACTTACAAAGTCTTGTTTTTTATGTAACTTTGAAACCAATTAATTGCATTTTGACCAAAACCTAATTTTTTTCAGTTTGGCAATGAGCAAGGTGTGGTTTACTGATTACAAAGCACTTGTCGTATCAATGAATATTCTGGCAGCAATAAGCCCTTCCTTAATATTACAGTAGAAGGAGTCAGTAACCAAAAGAAGGGCTGCTGAGTCAGTTCCTGGTGCCATGCTGCCTGCCAGACCGTAGAACACAGGTGTTGATATACTTGAACTGTTTGCAAATTATTTTTTTGAACACTTTGTCAAAGGGGCAGAGGTTGGAGATGGAGTAAATGTCTTTCAATGTTTTAGGTGAAGGCAAATTGGGAAGGAGGATTATAGAAGACTGTTTTAGACTGGGGGAACTATTCCCATGGTAAGAGACAGATGGAAGATGAATGTGAACAGTTTGCAGATGTTTGTCAGCTGCTTTCCTTAGGAAAGTAGCCTGAAGTAAAGAGAATTTATCATAACAGTTCTTTAGATTTTTAGGAGAGTATTAGTTTAGTCTGCTGTGATTTCAGAGAAGTTAAAGATGGCTGCAAATTCTGCTAGAGGAGACAGCTGAGGCTGTGGGTGGATCTCTGGTGTTACGTGTGTGGATGTAATGGACAGAAAAGAGCTACTGAAGGAGTGACTAGCTGAAACGAGGAGGGTTTTATAATGTTTATTTGTGTTATTCGAGTTGATTGTTGAGGCTGAATAAGAGTAAGTGGGGTTTGTGGCTTGTCCAGTTAGATGCTTTGTTTCAGTCTAGAAATGTCTTGGATTGCTCATATAGTATATTTTTTATTTCTTAAGTAGAGAGATTTGGTGAGTTAGTTGCTGTTCTGGTTTGTTTTCTTAGAGTTCCATAGGTTTCATGTAGATAGTTGTCTAGTGAATTTTGTTTCCACAAATCCCAGTCAAAATGTCTCTTTCTGTCATGAGACTGTTAATTTGGGCAGCATGGTGGTGCAACAGTTAACATTGTCACCTCACAGCAAGATGTTCTCCGGTTCGATTCTCAGCTGGGGTGCCTTCTGTGCAGAGTCTGCATGTCCTCCCTGTGTTCATGTGGGTTTCCTCTGGGTGCTCTGGTTCCATCCCACATTCCAAAGACCTGTCTGGAGCATTTCTTCCCGGGCCTCTGCTGAAAATAGGCTCTGTCCCATTCGAACTTTCCTAGTCAACAAATGTTAAATAATAAAATGTCATTTGATAAGTGAGTTTTCTCCGCCATTCTCTCCTTAAGTGATGGAGAATAATAAATCTTGAATAGAAGAGAGAGTTTTAATAAAGAAGGAGAGGACTGTTTGGGGTCTGCTGTACGTAGGCTATGTGTATTACAGGCAGAGTGAAAGTCTAGTAAAGGCCATATTTGACTATGGGGAGGAGGACATTTTTGGCAAGTGCTGTGTGTGCAGAAGGGGAGGGAAGATGTGAGATTGTATAGCAAACTTTCAGATGGCTGAGTGCTTTATGTACCATACTGTCAGTGTGAGTGGTGACCATGTGGGTCAGGAATGGCTAGTGTTTCAGCTGGCAAAGAGTGAACAGAGACAATTTGGCAGATGAGCTTAATCATTACATCCATGTGACGCCTGCAGGTGTATCTGCAGTTAACTCCTAATAACGCCTATAGGCGTCAAAAATTGCTTGTTCGTACTTGCATCAGTAATTGCAAAACCATATTATGTACAAGGTTTTAAAAAAATCATCTTAAAGATTACAGAATGGCAAACTCAACTGCATTAATATTTGACCTCTGTCTAGTACAAGTAAAGAGATATTAACTGTTGCTTTATGACATTAATTTTTATAGATATAAATATCAAAACAACCAAGTAACAGGCAGAACTCAGCCTCATATTAAAGCTCTCAGCTAGATGAATAAAATGCTGTTGACAGTATGTGTCTAACTTCAGTGGTTGCTGAAATATTGTAAGTTGTTTACAAAATATTACAAACATAATAGTTACTGTGTTTACTGTGACTTATAAAATTCAGTTTAAGACCTAGAACCTAAAGAATACTGCCACTATAAATTAATTTGTGCAGAAGGGTTTGCCATTTATACTTCTTTCATAACCCATATGGTTCCAGAGATATGAACATTTGTTTAAAATGTAAGGACATAATTTGATTCTGTCAAAAGGCTTAGGCTCCACCCATTGGAGATTAACAATGGGAACTTCCTGAGCTCCATTGGAGTGAATGAGTTAAGGGCTTCGAAAGGACAGGAGAAGTGGACTAGACAGTGGCCACTTAGGATATTGGGTAGAATGTTAATGCTAGTACAATAGTTGGATGTGTTTGTGATGCTTGAGTTGAGTGTGATTTTTGCTTGCGGGTTAGTTCTGGTACATTACGTTACTGACTGCCCAAAGTTAAAGTGAAGAAGCATTTTTATTTGTTGTTTGTCATCAGCGGATGCTGCACTGAAGCTGAAACCCAAAAGCATAATGGTGTTCTTCAGACAACCAGATAGGAAAATGTTTGCCAGGGTAATTTTAATAGTGGATATAGAAGACGGGGAGGGATATAAATAACAGTAAATGTGAGGTATTATTCTTAACTGAAAGATTTCTTCTTATCCAGTTAGATGCATTGTCATTACATTGGTTAGCATTATTCCTACTGATAAGACATAGGGTTGAATTTTGTTTAGTTAGAAGAATGTTGCCACCTCATCTTCTGTTTCCTGGTCTAAAACCAGGTAGTTTGAAAGAATAAGGGGGATAAACCAGAGGAGATCCACCCCAACCTCGGCCCACCTCAACTAATAATTCTCACTTTCACCAACATGACCCATTGCACTTCCAGTTTCCCAACCCCATCATTCATTCTTAGAACTAAAGGTCTGAAAAATAATCTGCATGGACGAGGGCAGTATCAGTAAAAAAATGGGCCAATGTGGAAACCTTGGTATCCATTGGAATTCCTCACATTAGAACCATTGCAAACGTCTGGCTAAAAAATAAATTCTTTATACAAAATGCTTTCTGGACATGAAGGCAAACAGCTTTTTAAACTTCTGGAGGTGAAATGGTATTTGTATAAGAAATGTTTTACAGCTGAATGAATGCTTGTCGACGGTATCGGGGTGTGAGTAGGCAGGTTATGGGTAAGAGATATGCAGACTGAGCAGGAGGAAGATGTGAGAAGAGAAAAGTCGTATCATGTTGTCTTAACAGAACGAGAGGAAATGTAATAAAAAAGGCTTTAGACTGTGCAACAGTTGTAAAAGCTTCTGCCTGACAAAAGATGGAAGGCAGACGAGAGGAGCAGAGAAAAGGACAGAGAGCAGAGAGTCACAAAGGATAAGAAAAAGGTAGTAGAGAGGAAACCTTGTACTAGAGAGGACACAGTGCAGTAGGTGAGGACAGGAATAGTGTATCCACCACCTTGACTTGGGACAACATTAGTGTAGCACCGAGGCAAGAACAGAAGTTAGGGATAGTAGAGGGAAGAGTGAATCAGCATATCAGTAACCTAGACTAAAGATAGGGGAGTAAAGGAGGGCAGGGAAGGAAGAAAGAAGAAACCTAACCACCATTTAGGCTGAAATGAAGATAGTATGGATAAGAAGGGAGGTGCAGCCTATTTGTAGCTCGGCTGAAGTGATGATAGTATGAATAAGAAGGGAGGTGCAGCCTATCTGTAGCTAGGCTGAAGTGAGGATAGTATGGATAAGAAGGGAGGTGCGGCCTATCTGTAGCTAGGCTGAAGTGAGGATAGTATGGATAAGAAGGGAGGTGCGGCCTATCTGTAATAGCTTGGCTGAAGTAAAGATAGTATGGACAAGAAGGGAGGTGCGGCCTATCTGCAGCTCGGCTGAAGTGATGATAGTATGAATAAGAAGGGAGGTGCAGCCTATCTGTAGCTAGGCTGAATTGAAGATAGTATGGATAAGAAGGGAGGTGCGGCCTATCTGTAGCTAGGCTGAATTGAAGATAGTATGGATAAGAAGGGAGGTGCACCCTATCTGTAGCTAGGCTGAAGTGAAGATAGAATGGATAAGAAGGGAGGTGCGGCCTATCTGTAGCTAGGCTAAAGTGAAGATAGTATGGATAAGAAGAGAGGTGTGGCCTATCTGTAGCTAGGCTGAAGTGAAGATAGTATGGATAAGAAGAGAGGTGCGGCCTATCTGTAGCTAGGCTGAAGTGAAGATAGTATGGATAAGAAGAGAGGTGCGGCCTATCTGTAGCTAGGCTGAAGTGAAGATAGTATGGATAAGAAGGGAGGTGCGGCCTATCTGTAGCTTGGCTGAAGTGAAGATAGTATGGATAAGAAGAGAGGTGCGGCCTATCTGTAGCTAGGCTGAAGTGAAGATAGTATGGATAAGAAGGGAGGTGCGGCCTATCTGTAGCTAGGCTGAAGTGAAGATAGTATGGATAAGAAGAGAGGTGTGGCCTATCTGTAGCTAGGCTGAAGTGAAGATAGAATGGATAAGAAGGGAGGTGCGGCCTATCTGTAACTAGGCTGAAGTGAAGATAGTATGGATAAGAAGAGAGGTGTGGCCTATCTGTAGCTAGGCTGAAGTGAAGATAGTATGGACAAGAAGGGAGGTGCGGCCTATATGTAGCTAGGCTGAAGTGAAGATAGTATGGATAAGAAGAGAGGTGCAGCCTATCTGTAGCTAGGCTGAAGTGAAGATAGTATGGATAAGAAGGGAGGTGCAGCCTATATGTAGCTAGGCTGAAGTGAAGATAGTATGGATAAGAAGGGAGGTGCGGCCTATCTGTAGCTAGGCTGAAGTGAAGATAGTATGGACAAGAAGGGAGGTGCGGCCTATATGTAGCTAGGCTGAAGTGAAGATAGTATGGATAAGAAGAGAGGTGCAGCCTATCTGTAGCTAGGCTGAAGTGAAGATAGTATGGATAAGAAGGGAGGTGCGGCCTATCTGTAATAGCTTGGCTGAAGTGAAGATAGTATGGATAAGAAGGGAGGTGCGGCCTATCTGTAGCTAGGCTGAAGTGAAGATAGTATGGATAAGAAGGGAGGTGCGGCCTATCTGTAGCTAGGCTGAAGTGAGGATAGTATGGATAAGAAGGGAGGTGTGGCCTATCTGTAGCTAGGCTGAAGTGAAGATAGTATGGATAAGAAGGGAGGTGCGGCCTATCTGTAATAGCTTGGCTGAAGTGAAGATAGTATGGATAAGAAGGGAGGTGCGGCCTATCTGTAGCTCGGCTGAAGGAAAGATATTCAGAAGACTAAGTATCAGTCTAGTTGTGACCTGGGCTGCAGGGCAGCAGGGAGAGTAGTTTGTTACTTTTAAGATTAATTGAAGAGATTAGAGAGCAGTCGTGTAATAACCCCTTAATCCAGGCATAAGTGGGTTGTACATGGGAGCGGACTGCAGGTGTGGTATAAAACTAACTGGAAGGACAGTACTATAGGAGGGATGGAGGTCTATGTGAGATGGAGGATATGAGTGGGAAAAGGGTAGGTGAGAAGGTAGATATATTTATCAAGTAGTTAGGATGAGAATGTAAGCAAAAGCAGCTTGTATGAGTAGTGCAGGGGAGCAGGAAGTTGTGGAGGGAGAACTGGTAGGTGATTGGTTAAGACTGATTGCAGTTTAAGCATGTGTTTGGATGTGACTTTAAGTGTTTTGGTTAAGTGTCATGGAGATAATATGGGGTGGGTGGGTGGTGATATGAGTAAGATGGAGAGCAAGGTGAAGCCACACTCAAATGAATGGGGCAGGGCTAGCCCCCAATCCTGGACTGCTAAAAACAATCAGTCAATGCATTATTTAAGCCCTAGCACAGGCGCCCCATGTTTGCATGAATTAAGGACAGTCATTCCTTGCCAGCAGGAATCTCATCCAGTGTCATGGTGAGAGCTGTCTGGAGGGGGGGTTGTCACCATTGAGGATACCTTTTACCTTTCACAACACCTGTTATGTCCCTGTCCCTGGGAATTTGTGAGCTATGTTACACTGAAGGCCCACAATACCTTCCCCATGTGCATGCTTCCCCAGACCAGCACTGAAGGCAACCACTAAGCACTGGTTTGAGTAGTCTAATAGCTGCTTCCATGCCACATACTTGCATAACCACCTCCTCTTCCAGCAGATTGAGGTATTGTGTTGTTGGCTGCACCCCACTGTCTCACTAGAATAGGCATGGCCATACTTCCTTGCCAGTTTTGTCAAGTACTCAAGCTGATAATCATACTCAGACCACCTGATTTGTAGTCAGGGCATTACCCTCCACACAATATAGGAGCTGCCTAAGGTACACAAATAGGGTATTACCCTCCACACACTATTGGAGCTGGCTAAGGTACACAAACAGGGCGTTACCCTCCACACACTATTGGAGCTGCCTAAGGTACACACACAGGGCGTTACCCTCCACACGCTATAGGAGCTGCCTAAGGTACACAAACAGGGTGCTACCCTCCACACACTGTAGCAGCTGGCTAAGGTACACACACAGGGCGTTACCCTCCACACACTATTGGAGCTGGCTAAGGTACACAATCAGGGCGTTACCCTCCACACACTATAGAAGTTGCCTAAGGTACACAGACAGGGCGTTACCCTTCACACACTATAGGAGCTGCCTAAGGTACACACACAGGGCATTACCCTCCACACACTATTGGAGCTAGCTAAGTTACACACACAGGGAGTTACCCTCCACACACTATTGGAGCTGCCTAAGGTACACACACAGGATGTTACCTTTTACACACTATTGGAGCTGCCTAAGGTACACAAACAGGGCGTTACCCTCCACACACTATTAGAGCTGCCTAAGGTACACAAACAGGACCCTACCCTCTACACACTATGGGAGCTGCCTAAGGTACACAAACAGGGCGTTACCCTCCACACACTATTAGAGCTGCCTAAGGTACACAAACAGGACCCTACCCTCTACACACTATGGGAGCTGCCTAAGGTACACAAACACTGCATTACCCTCCACACACCATAGGAGCTGGCTAAGGTACACACACAGGTAGTTACCCTCCACACATTATAGGAGCTGGCTAAGGTATACACACAGGGCATTACCCTTCACACACTATTGGAGCTGGCTAAGGTACCCAAACAGGGCATTAACCTCTACACACTATTGGAGCTGGCTAAGGTACACACACAGGGAGTTACCCTCCACACACTATTGGACCTGCCTAAGGTACACAAACAGGGCGTTACCCTCCACACACTATAGGAGCTGGCTAAGGTACACACACAGGGAGTTACCCTCCACACACTCTAGGAGCTGGCTAAGGTACACACACAGGGCATTACCCTTCACACACTATAGTAGCTGGTTAAGGTACACACACAGGGAGTTACCCTCTACACACTACTGGAGCTGCCTAAGGTACACAAACAGGGTATTACCCTCCACACACTATAGGAGCTGCCTAAGGTACACACACAGGGCATTACCCTCCATACACTATAGGAGCTGCCTAATGTACACAAACAGGGCATTACCCTCCACACATTATTGGAGCTGGCTAAGGTACACACACAGGGCGTTACCCTCCACACATTATTGGAGCTGGCTAAGGTACACACACAGAGCGTTACCCTCCACACATTATTGGAGCTGTCTAAGGTACACAAACAGGGTGTTACCCTCGACACACTATTGGAGCTGGCTAAGGTACACACACAGGGAGTTACCCATTGGAGCTGCCTATGGTACACACACAGGGCGTTACCCTCCACTCACTGTTGGAGCTGGCTAAGATACACACACAGGACATTACTCTCCACACACTATTGAAGCTGCCTAATGCACACAAACAGGGCATTACCCTCCACACACTTTTGGAGCTGGCTAAGGTACACACACAGGGCATTACCCTCCACTCACTATTGGAGCTGACTAAGGTACACACACAGGGCATTACCCTCCACTCACTACTGGAGCTGCCTAAGGTACACACACAGGGCGTTACCCTCCACACACTATTGGAGCTGCCTAAGTTACACAAATGATGTAGCAGTCACTGACATTTGTAAATTAACTAGGTTTATGCCTGCAACAAAAGATCATTGCTCATATTCTAGTAGAAGAGGTTAGCACGCATCTTATAACAGAAACATGGGTGTATCAGGAGTAAAACAGCAGTATACAGGCAATAATATAAATGTCTTAATATGTAACATAGGTAGAAGTCAACAATTAAAGCATATAACAATAATTAAAACTAGTAAGACTAACCTGCTGCATTTTGTAGCTTTCTCTGCAAGAGAAGAACAATGGATGCAAATTAATATGCAAGACAGCTATCAAGTAAAGAAACAAAACCCAAGGTTGGGGGTGTGGTAGAAAGGTTTTTGGAGGAAGCTTCCCAAAAAATGGATACAACATTCAGTGATCAGTTTTGTAGCAAATGGACGGGTAGCCTTCTGCAGCTCATTGCAGTCCTCATCCATGTAGGGCCCTAAAAGAGTCATTGAAATTTGTGTCAGCCACGAACTGATATATGCTTTGGTGACCTCTGTAGGACTCTTCCATTTTTGACCCTATGCATATTCTGTCCACTAATGGTAACTGGAGAAGCCAAAGCATTTAAATAACAGCAAGATCAGCCATTATGTAGGACATTGGACCTGATGTAACTGTTGGTCCAAAATGCAGATCGGCCATTATGTAGGACATTGGACCTGATTTAACTGGTGGTCCAGAATGCAGATCGGCCATTATGTAAGACATTGGACATGAGGTAACTGTAGGCCCAGAATCCAAGTGACACTGTTATACAACATTCTCCACAAATGTGCTGCTATTAGAGCTACACTGTGCCCTTGGGGCTCTGCAGTGAAATAGGTGATTCCTTTAGTTACTTTGTTTTTTTTTTAAAGGGAAAGTAAGAAAGTAAGAGATACCCGCGGTGGTGGTGCTGCGGTAGCATTGTCGCCTCACAGTAAGACGCTGTCCGGTTCGATTCTCAGCTAGAGCATCTTCTGCATGGAGACATGCGTGAATGGGTGTACCTCCGTTGAAGGTTGTGCATCAGGCCTGACAAGCCGGTATGTAAAAATCAACTGCCAATCATTAGCAGACCGGAGTTCTGCTGTGGTGACCCCTAACCGGGAAAAGCTGAAAAACACAAACAAACAAAGGGAAAGTAAGAGATAGCGTTATCATTTTATTAGTTCTATTTGTAAGGAGTGGGCTATTGCCCCCTTTGGCCACCAAAAAACTTTTTTTTTTTGTCTTTTTAAGAGCATGACAGAGGGAGAACAACAGCCCCTCTTGCAAACAAAATTAATTAAAAAAAATCACCCAAATCTCTCACAATGTTGCAATGGCAATGGCTGTCCAACTATGCTACTTCCATAACATTCTGAGTGCTATAAAGGTGAACTACTGAGATCCAACATTCTGCATTGATACCGTGACATCCTGATGGGTGAATCTGAGAAGAAGGTCTCATTTAGTGAATTATGCTTCCTAAGCCCTGACCCCAATAACACCTGTACAATTTGTTAAACTTGACACACCTTTGGTCAGTGCAAAAACATATGCTGACTATCTGCTGAAGGTAAGAAAACATATGCTGGTTATTATAGGAAAATGAGAAAATGTAGGCTGGTTATCAGGGAAAATGAGAAAACGTATGCCAGTTATCAAGGAAAATTAAAAAAAATGAATGCCAGTTATCAAGGAAAATTTAAAAAAATGATTGCTGGTTATCATGGAAAAATGAGAAAACGTATGCTGGTTATCAGCAGAATGTGAGTCACGAGTCACTCCCCCTGTGCACCTTTCAACAGATACATAACCTTATATAACACTGTTTGGGGTAGCCATTACCTGTCATGCACATATAAAACATAATAATGATAATTTAGTAGCATATGAGCTTTTCCTAGGCATAGAAACTATTTTGAGAAGGTTTTGTAAAAGAGTGCCATTACAGGAGACATTATGCCTCCATAAGAACAGCCCAATACAGGAAGTAGTCTTTTCCCTTTGTCATTAGTACAAGAGGTAGAGCTGCGGTGGTGCAGCGGTAGCATTGTTGCCTCACAGCAAGAGGTTCTCCTGTTTGATTCTCAGCTGGAGTGCCTTCTGTGTGGAGTCTGCAAGTCCTCCCCATGACATGCGTGAATGGGTGTGCCTTCGCTGAAGGTAGGTGTTGGGCTGGCAACTCGGCACCATAAAAATCTAGTGCCAATCCTTAGCGGACTGGAGTTCCACTGTGGTGACCCCTAACCTGGAAAAGCCGAAAAGACAAACATTAGTACAAGAGGTATAGTCTATACAACACTTTGCATGAAAAAGAAGAGTTCGCTTTCCCTTGGGAGAGACAGGGTATCAAAAACACATTTAGTGTTTATTGTAAGCTACCTGTTGTTGGAGCTGATATGATAGCCTTTTTCAACTGCGGGTACCTGTGCTATTCTTACTATTCTTCAAAAACGTCTTGCCCCCTCTACTATTTGTTAGATGTTAAAGAATCTAACTGTGCCCTTACCTAAGTATTGTTCCCATCTTAACCTGTCATTACCAATGTTTAACTATAGATGATTCCATGTCTGTGTATCTCTGTCTGGGATAAAATGCAACCATTTCCTGTTACAGAACTTTAAAGTATGTGCGTGTGCAATCCAGTGTTAGAGTAAGTTAGAAATAAACCACATAAAAGATGGGAAGGGTCTAATGGACTAGAAAGGACCAAGTCGGCTTCTTGCTGTTAGAACACATACAGTCAGAAAAGCAACTGCAGAAGTAGCCACATTGCCTAGACCAAATATATCGTCTCTTATTGGGGCTTTCAGAACAGCTTGTGAAATCTGTTTCTTGCCAATCCATGCAAACTGTTTTAACAACTTCTGCATTTTCTTTAACCAAATGTAATTAGGCAGGGTGGGAGGTGCTTTGTAGTAAGTAAACATTAGGGAAGGATATCATTTAATGGGCACTGATTCTTCTAAAGAGCAATAGCAAGAGTGTTGTCTGACTATGCATTCCAAACAAATAGACTGCTATCATCATCATCACCATCACCATCACATCATCACCATCAACATAATCACCATAATCACCAACATCACCATCACCATCAACATCAACATCAACATAATCACCATCTCCATCATCATCATCTTCACCATCAACATCACCATCATCATCACCATCAACATAATCACCATCACCATCATCACCAACATCACCATCAACATCAACATCAACATAATCACCATCATCATCATCTTCACCATCACCATCATCATCAACACCATCAACATAATCACCATCACCATCATCATAATCACCAACATCACCATCATCATCATCAACATAATCACCATCACTATCATCATCATCTTCACCATCAACATCACCATCATCATCATCACCATCACCATCACCATCAACATAATCACCATCATCACCAACATCACCATCACCATCATCATCAACATAATCACCATCATCATCACCAACATCACCATCAACATCAACATAATCACCATCACCATCACCAACATCACCAACATCACCATCATCAACATAATCACCATCATCATCATCTTCACCATCAACATCACCATCATCATCACCATCACCATCATCACCATCACCATCACCATCAAATAATCACCATCATCACCATCACCATCACCATCATCATCATCAACATAATCACATCACCATCATCATCATCTTTGCCATCAACATCCCCATCATCATCATTACCATCACCATCATCATCACCATCAACATAATCACCATCACCATCATCACCATCACCAACATCACCATCATCATCATCTTCACCATCAACATCACCATCATCATCATCACCATCACCATCATCACCATCACCATCAACATAATCACCATCATCATCACTAACATCACCATCATCAACATCAACATAATCACCATCATCATCACCAACATCACCATCACCATCATCATCAACATAATCACCATCACCAACATCACCATCATCATCATCTTCACCATCAACATCATCATCACCATCACCATCATCACCATCACCATCAACATAATCACCATCATCATCATCACCAACATCACAATCACCATCATCATCAACATCAACATAATCACATCACCATCATCATCATCTTTGCCATCAACATCACCATCATCATCATCACCATCACCATCATCACCGCCATCACCATCATCAACATCAACATAATCACCATCACCATCATCATCATCTTCGCCATCAACATCACCACCATCATCATCACCATCACCATCATCACCAACATAACCATCACCATCAGCATCAACATAATCACCATCACCATCATCATCATCTTTGCCATCAACATCACCATCATCATCACCATTAACATCACCATCATCACCATCACTATCAACATCAACATAATCACCATCACCATCATCATCATCTTTACCATCATCACCATCAACATCATCACCATCATCATCACCATCAACATCAACATAATCACCTTCATCATCATCTTCACCATCACCAACATCATCATCATCATCATCATCATCATGTCTCCTTTTCCCATTTTTCTCTATGGAGTCAGGATGCAGCAGCATCCGTCACCACCTTACTCGATTCAATGTCACTGTCAGGTCTTTTCTTATGCAGTCCATCCATCTCTTTTCTTAACTTCTTTGTTTCCTCTTGCCTTCTTCCCGTCTCTCTCAAATATTCTTCACAAAATCATCTTCTGCTTTCCTGCACATATGCCTGAACCACCATAATCTATTTCCTTTGACCTTCTCTACAACTGAAGCTACTTTATCTTCTGTCCTGATGTTATCATTTCTTTGTCCTACAGTTATGCATCCTACTTCCTATCTCAAGCATTTCATCTCCATCAACTCTAGCCAGAGCCAGACCATAATCTAATGGGACCCTGGGTAGGCTAATTGACTGGGGCCCCACCACACCCTCCAACATGCCCACTCCTGCATCCACCATGCCAATATCCACTTATTTCTCTGTCTCTCTCCAATTACCATAAAACACAATTCAAACCAGTCATTATGTTTACAATGAATACAAAGATTTCACTTTTGCAATACCCCTTTTCAGAGGGTATGCAACCTTTGACTATCTCATATAAATACAATGGTCAAACTGCTCTTTGAGAATCCAGGACTGTATGTAAGCTTCTGAGCCCCTCCAAGCCTTTCTGTGTTAGAGGGAAGCATTCTAGCTTATCAGTGGGAGTGGTAAGCACTAGGTAGCCTATCTACCACAAGAAGAGTGGTTTCTGGCCCAGAAATTATAGTTTGTTGGCCATTTGGGCAGTTTTTCCATCTCTTTCAACTTTCTGGTTTAAAAGCCCACATTTGCGCTTGTTTCCCACCTTTCCTGTAACTAGTCTAGTCCATACAGAGATTTGCTGTATCCATGACTGTTTGTAAGCTTCTGGGTGATGCCAAAGTCTGCTCTTCAATTGTTTCCCTTAGATCTGCTAGTTCTCTCATCTCCTGCACTTTTACTAGCTTATTAGTCTAGCACTTTATCAGACTTCTTGTAGCACATAAAAGTGCTACTGGCGCTAAATGTTCTACAAGGAAACAGCTCCAGTACTTATTATTAATGCCCACCCCTCCAGGCATGTCTAAAGTTCAGTTCTCTGTGCTTTCTTCTATTAACCTGGTGAACTTGGGCATCCTGAGGCAATGTAGCAACTGCCTCATGTACACTGACAACCCTGTCTTCTTACCTCCCAACACTCAGACTTGTGAGAGATGCACTTATATATCCAAATTGGAAGCCACAGACTCTCCAGCCAAGACCAAAATAGCTGGTCAAGAGAAGAAGGTCAACACTTGCACCACACCACATGGAACACATAGACCTCCAGAACACCCACCAGCACTGCCTTCACATAAAAACACAAACCACACACCCACGTTTGCGGAGACTCTCAATAAAAATCTACCCAAACAGCAGAAACCTCCAAGGCAGAAACACACCCGACCACCACAACACAACACTAATCATGAGACACATAACTCTCCTAAACAGTGTGCCACTCAACCAAAGTCCCTAAAGCAAAACAGCATGCCCAACACACTAGTCATAGTGACTCGATAGTGAGGCACACCGATGTCCCACTCACTAGGTTGAATAAGGAGAAAGTAACAGTCAGCTGCCTGTCAGGTGCCAGGATCCACCACATAATGCATGCACTCAGGTCCCTCAACAACAGGTACAAATATGATGTTGTCATTGTACATGTGGGTGTGAATGACCTGAGACATACCTCCCTGGACTACATGAAAAGAGACATGGAGGAGATTTCAGAGTATGTAGCCCAGGCGGGTATGACCCTAGCCCTGAGCAGCATCCCACCATCACCCAGAATGATACCACAGTAAAAACAGACAATGATTGATTTCAACAATTGGCTAAGTTTCTGACGTCATTCTAAGGGGCTCTAGTATCTGTCTGCCTGGGATGACATGATTGACAGAACTCGATGCTTTGCAAAGATGGCCTGTATCTGTCACTCCTGGTCTTCCGGATACTGCCCAAGGTTTTTGCCACCCCTGTAGTGCCTTTTTTAGGGAGTGTTCCAAAGACCAAATTACCACTGTAACAGCTACAAACAGATGCAATATGAGGGTCATACTGCTCAATGCTGGAAGTCTAAATCTCAAAATGCACTCACTCGAAGCACTCCATAAAATGGAGAACATCGACATTTGTGCTGTAACAGAGACCTGGTTCAAAGCAGCAGAAAGCACCCCTGCACTACCAGGCTATAACTCATTCCATACCTTTCAGCCCCAGAACTTGGACCAAAGCTCCAAAGGCAGTGGTGTTTCCATATTCATAAAGGATGCACACACCTCCAGACTGGTAGCCCAACATAATGCATCAGAGATACTTCAGGTGCAGCTAACATTGGGTAAGACAGCAATTCAGGTCATAGCCTGCTAGAGGTCCCCAACCATGTCCCAAGACACACACTCCATGTTCCTAAGCACCCTGAAGAATAGGTGGGAGGTTGGTGTAATGGTTAAAATGTTTACCTTGCAGACACAAGGTTCAAGGTTTGATTCTTATATGGGGTAACTGGCTAGGCTTAAAATGGGCCACAAGGGCAGTTAGCCTAGTACTAATCTATGAACTTATGAACCAATTAGGGTCCAACCTAAGACTCTCATACTGGGCGACTTCAACTACCCCTCCATTAAATGGGAAAACTACTCATGTACCAATACACTTGCCCAACGTTTCCTGGAATTCATTAATTCCAATGCCCTGGACCAGCTCATTCTTACTCCCACTAGAGGTAGCAACATCCTTGAACTGGTCATTACTAACATGGGGGACTGTTGCTCTACACCAGTAGTCAACTCCTCCCTGGTTAGATCCAACCACAAACTAATCAGCATAGAAATCCACATCCCTCCCACCCCACCCCTGCAAAGGTAACCACCATGAAAAACTTCAACAAAGCTAAGTTTGGGCTCCTAAAAGCAGAGGTGACTAACTTCACGGCACCCATGCAAATGGAGAATATTTGCATGACCGCCGAATCATACACCAATGCACTATATGAACACATACAAAAATGCAT